>NC_039483.1:13350315-13437939 GCF_003590095.1 Trichoplusia ni
TTCTAAATACATACATATTATAGATAAAATTACACCCAGACACAGAACAAATGATCGTGCTCATCACACAAACATTTGTTCTGGGTGGGAATCGAACCCACGACCTCCGGTATAGCAGTCTCAGGGTCACTCACCACTAGACCAACAGGCCATCAATTTAATTAAACATATTCATACATTTCAAACAAAAATATATGTTACTAGCTTTTGCCCGCGACTTTGTTCGCGTGGACTTCAGGTTCGTCCTGTCTAATCTAGCATATTATTCTTTAAGTTGTACAATACTGTAGTACATTGTTTTGATCTATCTTGTAGGATTCAGTCAGCGTTTGCAATGTAAGACCAAAAAATGTGTTTTTTTACGACCTCTAGAAACCTCAAAAATTGCAGCCTATGTGTTATTCTGATGTATAAGCTATATTGTGGTAAAGTTTCATTCAAATCCATTCAGTAGTTTTTACATGAAAGAGTAACAAACATCCATACATCCATACTTACAAACTTTCGCCTTTAAAATAGTAGTAGGATCCTTAATATAATTTTAATCATACAGCTACATATGAAATATTGCAACTAAGATACTTACGATTTTAAGATATATGCTTTTAAATAGCAACGATAAATCTAAATCAAGAACCGAATCACAGCAAATGCTATATCAGAGTTTAATCTCATTGGAAAAAACACTCTAAAGAACTAATAAAACCTATATCCCTTCAGGGAGATATCTTCCGCCGGAAGCTATATAAAGAAGCTTAAAGCAAGCATCTTGTTATGCACCAACAGTAATTGCATTTCCCTTTGCTTATAGCACCAAGTAATCCAAGATTCTCGCAGCGAACGAACGCTTACAATGATGGTGACTATTGCATTACCAAAGGGAATATTCAAGTCTACTACGTTCTTTTATTTTAACAAGAACTATTTTTTAGATATTGTGAAGATGTTGTATTTTATTTTATGTTTCGCTTTTTCCGTTATCGTCAGAAATCTGATAACGTTACAGTTGTACGTTACTGCGATAGAGCATACTTGTTTTAAACGGGTTTTAAATTTAAAAGAGAAACGAAGACGTCAAAGCAAGTAGGTAGGTAAGAACAAGGATCGGTTACAAGTATCATATGAAGTCATTGGCTTTATACCTAAAAGATGACTAAAAAGCAGGACGAAGTTTTCTGTAGTTAAATCACAGTATATCGGACCAATTCGTAAATATGTTTTCTATCATATAAAAATGTTTAATAAATGTTTTTATAAAGTAAGTAATGTTTCCCCAGCAACTTTGTTCATTTAGTAAGCAAAAAGCATCTTCATCCTCATCAACCTTCTTGATATAGTGCTACCTACGTAGCTTCTACGTTTATAATCTATATATAGAGCTACGTAGGGGTTACGGACGCTGCGGTCAAGCTACGCAACTCAGAATCGGTACCCGTTGTCTACAAACTCCATAGCTATTAAAAAAAGAAGTCTAAAACTATGGCCATACAAGCATAATACCTATAACACTAAATTCCCATTATATTCAACGCTTTACGAACAAGAACCAGCTGTTGCACATAATTGAATTTGCTGTAATACGTATCATTTCTCTTGCAGTTGCACCGGTCTTTTTCTAGATATTGCGTCACAGAATATCTGTTTAAACTGAACCAAGTATTCACAATACGAGAAAAGCAATTCAATTGCTTTAGTCTGCATATAGTTTTACTGCGAACGTACAAAGACATAATTCTACGTCATATTTCAGAAAGCATAATTTCAAACATAAAATTTATTCGTATTTCGTGTAGTGCAAATCGTTTGGTGCATATTTTTATTCGTTTTGCTGCATCAGTGCTGGTGCCAAGCTTTACGTGAGGGAAATGTAGATGGTTCAATGATTAGTGTTCCTTAAGGCACTACACGGCAAATCGTCGCGATAACCATGTTCTACTAAGCTTTTAAGACGGCAAAGAGACATAAAAATAGCGTATAATATAACTCATATCTTTTTTAATTTTTATCCTAGGCAGCAACAAAAAAAAACGCTGAAATAAGTTTGACGCCTAGTTGTCTGTTGCATCATAGCCCGTGAACGGATTGAGCGACTTCGTTTAGTTTGTTTTTATATGAAAGGTGAATTATGTGCAAGTGTACTTAGACATGTTTGATCAGTGGAAACGTTTAAAATTGGTGGGGTGAAACTAGAAAAAAATAACTAAATGTATACTCGAGTAGGGACACAAATGAAACCGTACTGAAATAGAATATTGATGGCTTAATAGAGTTCTTAACTTCATTTGATGAGCAAATTGATGGTGGAAAAATGGGATATGGAAATCGATTGTCAAGTAAGAGTATCAATTACTACATCTTAGTCATTGCAATTCTGCCAAAAGTGATTTGTCACGTGGGTCTAATGGGCATGGTCATGGGAACCCCTTTGACATCAACCCAGTCGGATTTTCATTTTAAACTTTATTCTTGCGTGCTGTTTTGAGTTTGATATTAATAAATAAAGCATCACTCTTCGTATTCCGTTCAGAATTTACGTGGAATAATATTTTGAATAATCAACTTAACATTTTTAATGTTGTGGTTGGCTTAGCAAAAGCTGTTCGTGTATATATTAATACATTTGTCTCTAGACCAGTTATATATTATATTCAGTTAAAGCGGTTTGAAGTTTATGAGGTTAGATTTGGCAGAGAAGTAACTGCGCAAGAGTCAACAGCTTGACTAGTGGAATGTCTGCGACTAAGAAGTCGTGTCACTCCATTTGAAGAAAGAGACCTTTTTAGAGAGGTTTCATAATACCAACATTCAGTTTAAAACAATAATGCATTTCGTCTCGCCATTGATTCAGTTAAACAATTAGACATTTATCTAAAAGAATTTTGTTAGACCATCAAATAGATTTCCCAAAAAAATACTGCCAATAAAATAAAAAATACGCCTCCTATTTTTTTTTATGAATGTTCTTATTTAGATTTCTTTATCAATTACCCTATTAAAACATTTTGACAAGTGCACGATACAAAATATTCATATAATAAAATACTAAAAAAATTTAATAAAATGGAACGAAAAAGATACAACCTAAAGAAAAACATTTTATCAAGGACATTTAGATTTTTTGTCGTCTTGACGTTTTCATTTTAACAAGCTCATTATCATTAGCCGCGCCGTGTCTTCGCCAATTATTTCTCGACAAATCACGTTCCGAGTTTCCCACAATCGATCATTATTACCCTTAACATATTTATCTGTATTTTTCAGAATGATTTATCAATTGCTATGACAGTAGCCGCCAAAGTCATAAGTATTGTGGGTTTTTGGTATGATTCTTATATTTGTAGCAGGTGTAATTCTTTTGTAATTCTGATAGCATGTGTATTGATTTGTATCGATTCTTTAAAATATTGTAGGCTATTTTGAAAATCAATGATTTTAAATAGATTTATTTTTGAAACAAAAACCACGTATATATTTTATTTGGTTTTATTTTGCTAAAAGACCTTTAAAAAAAATAGTAGTTTCAATTAATATCTGTTATGAAGAAAACCTATTTAGTAATAGACCTCCTACTCATGCGGTTTAGAAGCAATGTTTTACCACTTTATTTTTTCTGCACAAACCCCATCTTTTCAATGACCAGGATAATCTAAAATATTCTTACCATTATATTTGAGTTAAAGTAATTTAAAATATTAAAATCAAATAAAAGAAGCGCGTTAGAATGGCTTGTGGTTGCGTTTAGCTGTGTCATGAGGGTAAGGGGATTAATTCAGGAGGACGGAACCCTCGCGGTATTTAAATTGTAAAAATGAGCTTTGTGGATCTCAATAAAAAAACCATTTAAAATAGCACAAACCTTTTATATGGCATTAAATAATTATCAAAATTAAGATTGAAAAGCACTGTTTTTTCCTAGTGTTAGTCTATTTTTGCTCATAATTCTTAACAGGTACAACAGTGTCACCTTGTTATAGCAGTCACAAGCCCAACTGCTCAGTACGAGGTCCAAAATATTGTTCGAAGTTCCTTAATTTCTAAGTAATCTTCATTGTAATTTTATTATAGATGGAACGGAACGGATAATGCACATCACCAAAACATTTGTCCTGTGTGGGAATGGAAACACGACCTCCGATATAGCAGTCATGTAGGACACACGTGTAATACAACCTTCAATAATGCTATCTAATACTTTTAGCAAGATGTTATTACGAAACTAATCCAGATTATCGGCCTAAGTGGTCGCTAAGACCTCACACGGTACGGCATACACTATCTTATATCACATTATATAGGATTAATTAATTATATCCTCTTGAAAATACCTTTTAGCTGTTTAGCTCAAGAAATGAACTTGAGCTAGAACAGTTTCTAAATGTTTCTTAATAATTAGCGTTGTTTTAAGAGCTAAGTGCGCTTTAACGTTTCCGGATTAAGCGTGTACATATAGGGCGATTTATATTAAATAACAAAGTGTACCGAAAATTATGACCTTGAATTCATTGATTGACCAATCTGATTTGATATGATCAAAAGAGGAAAAACAAATCTGATATACATTTTAGAGTTTTAATCCCAAAGGTTTCAAGCGGAACCCTATTACTAAGGCACCACTTTCTGTCTGACCTTCCGTCTGTTACCAGGATGTTTCTGAAGAATCATCATAGCCAGACAGTTCAACATTGAGGTTAAGCAATAGCTAGTACTGTCAAAATTTATGTTGCAATTGGCTTTCCTTAAAGTTATGTCTACAGAACTTTCAGTATGCGAATCCAACTCGCACATATTATAAATTTATTTAATCAGCAGTATTCGAGTCTATAATAAAATGGAAACATCAATCATACCTGTCTTATCTACAGCCTCCACTTGATCTTTACTACCTATTACTTGTATGTACAGGGTGCATCTTCATATCCAGATGACAAATGTGCCCCATCTATTGTTGATTTGTGGCCACACTAATGACTGTTTGAATGCGATAGTACATACCACATGGGACATCGTAACTTTAATAATCTAGGACACTGGAGTTGATCATCAAGATATATTAGGTCAGAGTAATTATATGTTATTGGTTGATATTTCGATTATTATGTCCTGGTTGTAGAGTTATTGAATGTGTTGTGGCTGATTAACGACGTCACAAAGATTGAGCTGTACAAGTGTATGTGTTATAATGGGCTGCAATCGATCCGCATTGTTATGAGATATTATGTCCAAAAGTGTTTGTTGGTGAATTGTTCTTTGGTATAAGAACCTTCTCAGTTGCTGGGAATTAACCTGAAAAAGCTGCATCACTGAATGGTAACAGTTTCGCACGGAAGAAAATAGGAAATGTAACAGATTGGTAAACATTAACGTTATTAAATATAAGTATATTTTTTTGATGATTGCGGTTTCAACTAGCGTACAAACTTGTAACTCTCTCTCATGAGAAATATTTTTCCTAGTCGACCTTGTCAACCGATTTGTCCTTGTTCCTTATGTATTCAGTACTTGTAAAACTATTATTATTCAGTCCAACTTGACTGATTTAATTTTTGTGTAACATGCAGTTTATATTGTCCAGTATTCACCAAGTTGCACCTTCTCAAACTTAGTCGACCCCGATCAATATCGGCTACAAATTCCACGGGCCGACACAAGCTAACGAACGCGAGTACAAAATTGAACAAGAAACTCCGTTAATCACATTAACAAAGTAACAAGATGAGAACAATGTTCTCCAGTACAACAATGTACCAATCACGCCCGCATGCAACTTGACCAACTGAAACTTGCGAGATACTATGTCTTTCTGTTATTGAGCGCATTCTCTAACATTTTGGAGAGTCTTTTAAATTACCACTGTCTATTCAGTTCTAAATCGATTTGTGTTGGATTTGGTGTGTCTGTTTTAGTTTAAAAAGACATGTTTTCAATTATTTTTTTTGTATCATTAAGGAACGTTCTTCGATTTTTCCAAACATAAAATTAAAAATTGACTCAAAGACATCGATGTAATGGATTAAAAAGTTTTAGTTGCCTTGCAAAAGTAATAACCAAATATAGAGTCAAAATTTTAACACTATTCATAGCAACTAAACTACTACTTCAGGTAGGTTTGTTCTATATATTTAGATTAATTGAGAAATAATTTAGTTGCCTAGAACTAGCCTCATTCGAGGAGAGTTCCAAAATTCAACGTACAAAAAGGTTAAACACTAGCTTTTCAAAGGTTTTACTAAAATTCAAGGAAGCGTACTACACAATAATTCTATTACCTGTATGACCATTCAACTTTCCCACGGATCCTTTCAGTGCCCAAATTTGAGCCTCAAACCCGAAGCAGGTTAAAGTATAACAATAAAAATCATTTCTAATCTCGCCGTCAATTTTTAACAATTCATCTTAAGTGGAATGGTGAAGTGGCCGGATTTCTAAAGTCATTTTTCAACCGTTATGACGTAATCGCTTATAAACTCTTAGCTTTTTTATTTGGAGAGTAGGGGAAAATTTCATATTCAACGTTTTATAAGCTTATCCGGGACTGTGGGGCCATCGCACATTCGTTTACTTTTCGCCCTATATCATATGCACAGTTTAAGGTTGTAGCTTTATGAGTTTTTTTTGTACGAAACTTTGAAGTTGGTATTTGATTGGAATGTTTGTAGAGCTGATAACCTTGAACAATAAACGATCATCATCATCGGCCTAGCCTTTTCGCAACAATATCCCACAATAAACGATGAATAATAAAAAAAAACTAGATTTTTTGAAATCCTTTCGTTGTATTTTGTTCAAGTTTTCCTATTTAGCTTCGTATAGCTTTCCTATTTAGATTCTGCAATTAAAAAAATGTAGAGTCGTCACAATTTTCGTGGTCAGGTAAATATTATTTCACAGAATAATATTTACCTGAATAAAACTAACTTCAAAACTAAATTCGATAAAATTAAATTCTGAGAGAACATATTCTGACAGACTACATTATTTGTGATACTATTAATCTAGAAAACCAATAAAACTTTCGCGTTAGTTCAGGCGCTAGCACACACCGACTTTGATAAATTTGAATAAGGTTTTATGACAATATCTCTAGGTATTATAAAAACTATTTTACAAAATGACTATAATGGTTTACATACGCTATTCCATATATAAATAGTTTTTAAAGTTTATTAATTCATATAAATTATTTTTTCAAAGATCAAGTTATCACGTGTCAAGCATTCGAAAAAATAAATTATCAAAATAAAACAACCACCTTATGTTATTATTTTCGAAATAATTCCTGTTTTTTTTTTGCATTAGCTGCAAACATTTCAAACCTTATTAGTCATAGCCATAATTTAGTACCAACGGTGAAATAAATAAATAACCCTCATGCCACGAGCCCTGAATCTTTTGGACTGTTAAGTAAAAATACAATGTTCTAAACCACAGCTTTTACTTCAGCAATCTATAGAACAATCAACAACACAAATTTCGATAACAATACATTAACTTGAAAGCAGATCTGAGAACCGCACTTAACCAGAACTTGTGCCTTAAGTGTCCAACTAAGTACCAATACAGTAAAATGAATTTTACAAAGTGACTTAGTCATTATATTCCGGTAACTGTAGGTACACAAGTCATCTAATTGCTACCTTCCAGGAATGTCTGGAAACAAAGAGCTTTACTCTTTACTGAACCTGAATTCTAATGATATCATTTATTATTTGAATAAAACCTTTGTTTGTTTTAAGTAATGAACGTGACTTGTCCTAATTCAGGTTTTGTTTAGTCCATGTGAGTACTGTTCGTTGATTCTGTTAACTACTATCTTCACGGGCATTGTTTGAAACCCTGCGGATCTTTTTTTTCTGCAATACAAAGTATACGAATCGTCTAAGAAACAAGATTGTTCAGAGTATTTTGTATATTTAAAGGGTACATTCAATTGGCATTCGTAACTATTCGTCTATCTAAATATTAAATAGCACTGTCGTAATGTAAGTAACTAAAAGTTATAGGGATAAAATAAACACGGTTCTTTACAAATAAGGTTTAGGAAAATCCATCTAATGTAACAACATTATAATCTCAATTTATATTTTCTGGCAACTTCAAGAATACGTCACTTGTGAGAATGTCAACTATCTACCTTTCACTGGTTCAAGAGACGGCGTGATGGTAGAGGTAGTAAGAGTTAGCGGATGGATGTAGTTCTAATTTGACCCCTTGGGTGAAAAACCCTACCAAGCGATGAATCGTTGTTCTTATTATATTTTTATAGAGTAAGATGATTAATACTGAAAAGGATATTACTGAGAATCAAGAGACCAGAAATATTCACGTTCATGTTCTTCGCTCAGAACTCGTATATATGAAACATAATTCGTATTTTTTTGTTTTAAAGGATGTTATTCAAAATGGATAAAGTTTTAAGTGGGTCGCAGAAATATAAGAGAGTCGAGTGCGAGGTTAATGCAAAGATTAACTGCGCAACGTGGTTATGCCTTACTTTTATAGTAGATTTTTTATTACACGGCATACTACAGATTTCGTTTGACAGTATATATCTTTAAAGCCAATTTAAACTTATACTCGTAATGTTTTTTGGTAAATAACCTAGTTCTGACTGAGATATGTTATGACAAAAAAGGTGGGTAGAGGATTTCTTGTCAAGAAGACGTGCAGAACCGGGATAGCCGGAATTTAAATGAGAATATTGCCCAGTGTTTGGTTAACATAAGTTAAATGAAAACGTCATATTTAATGTTGATATCATTAACAAAATCGAAACCGATTTCTTTTACCATGGCTTGCGTAACAAGATACCAGATTGTGACAGAAGCGCAGTGTCTGTTTCTTTACTCTTATAGCCCGATGGGACGGCAATCTGACACAGATGGAGAGTGATCAGGCGCAGGCACATAAGATGTTCTTTTGTCTTAGCACCAAGATACCACCAAGCTTTAAATCATATCATCTTTTAAAAACTATATACTGTATCTTAAAACTGAGTCAAATTGTTTGTATTAGAAACATCTCCCTCTCTAACCATTTAAATTAATAAAATAACGTTGCAGTGAATACAAAATGGTTTATGTTCTTAACGATAATCTATTTCTGTATAAGAACGAACTCCACCAACTTCCTGGCTAGGGTCATAATTCTTAAGTTATATGATTTACTGTAAACATTCCACCGGCAAAAACGCTGATTCCGAACATCAGCAAACGACCTCCTTTTATCTAGTTTGCTTCAAAGTATTGCCTTTCATCTCCTATTAGCCGTGATTTCGATCTGCGGAAAATATTTCTTTCACTTGATTATATTTCTATTGATCTTCGGGAGTTGGCGAAAATCCTCAAGAGTCATCGTTACTAATGAAAATTACAGGAATTGGTATTGGAGGTAAAGTGCAAACGCTACCAAATGAGTCGGAACGAGTGAGGCAAGGTGCCGATAATTCAACTCGAGTTCTCTCACTGACTCGACGAAATTCATTCTCTCAACGCAATCTGATTTAGGTCATAGATATCTACTAGTGTTATTAAATAAAATTTATGCTTTGAAGTGCTCTTTACTTTGGTGTTCCAATTTATGTCTGCTGTATTAAAGTGCATAATTTGGGAAGTGTTCCAATTCTGTTATATCGTCTGGTCGGTCGGAGTTCGCCACCTTGTATTTAAATCTTAGAAACGGCTCGTTATGTTGAGAAATTATGTTAAAGTAGATATGAGAAATTGTTTCTATTTAATTTACGGTTGGTATCTATTTTGGAATACATTGTCTTAACGTCAAGTATTGTTTTATGGGGGCAACTCATTTTAGTAGATGCAATTTTGAAACAAATTGAATAATGATGACATCATCTATTCAAATAATAGACTACATATGACCCTACGTGATTTTCAAAGCACAAGGGTATAAATATCTTAGCTATTTATTTAAATTTCGTGTACTAATGGACATTTTATAGAAATTACCAGTAATTTATTTACGTTCGTCTTAGCATTCCAACTCAAAATCTCGAGTTCAGCAGCGGCATTGGTAACCACTAGAAATAGACATACTTGGCATGTATTAAAAACATAAACACGAAAACGATACACCTTAATACTTCCCTTACTGTCCCAACAGCGAAATCACTTAAACCTAATTACAAAGATTCGTATTACAGATAAATTGTTTAGCTTTGGAGCGGGCGCGGGATTATATTCATTTGATATCATGTAAATGAGTTCTCAATCTTAACGTACATTGGGAATCGTCTTGCCTTACAAGGGGTAACTCCTAAATACGTTAACGATAACAAATATACATACAGAAATAGTACTGGATGAATTGTGTTACATTTATTTTTAGACAAGCATTTGCACTCTTAAAAGATGTGATGGTTTGCTCACGCGTATGTATCGAGATTGTCCGACTAGTTTCTAACCTGACCGCAATCTTAAACCATCCTCAACAAAAAATAAAGTCCTTACTTGTTTTGTTTTTACTCTTGTCATTGGAGAATACTGACATCATCTTTTGAAGCTAATGTGCGAAAATTGAAAAATACACGACGATTGTTTTACAGCATTAATTATTAAGAAAATCTGCTACTAGTGAGTACGCTGATCGAATCGAGCAAGATTATGAAAGCGACAAGCCAAAGTCACGTGATAATTGGGAGATCGGCTGATGATTTACATCACCGCCGACCAGATCATCAACACTGTACATATACTTTGCAGCTTCAATATTTTATATAACAAAGTTAACCGCAAGCTACTTTTGCCTGTGATGGACTCCTAAACTACTTAAGATTCACTGAAAGTTGCACACCGTGTGCAGTTCAAAGCAAATGAGCAAAGCAATTGAAAGACAGAGTAGTTGACATTGCTTGTAAGGCGAAAAAAACTTCGCCGTTTATCCAGTTTATATTAATTAACATAATAAAACTAAAACTTTTTAATGAACATAACAGAATATCAACATTCAGCAGCAGTCAGCAATCAAACAGCAGCCCAGTATAGAGTCACAGTCAATCTGACGTGGCTGCAGCAAGTACGTTATTCGCCGAATCCGCAAGAGAGCAATATTTTTCAAGATAAGCAAGATGTGTGGAGCAATGCACTTGAGCAAATACGAGATGGATTTTAGATAGTTTCGCTATAAATTTAACTCGTAAACAGCCCAATACTACAAGTTACGGAGCTTGGTTGGAAGCTTATGAATTGTTTATAAACCTTTTAGTCGTGATAGTGATAATTTTGCTTTGATGTATATTTTGTCAAAGACTTGAACTTAAATGTTTTGTGAAGGAATAGGTGTTGGAATAAGTCATAGTGTTTATAGACTTCGCTTTGAAACTTTAGGTTGTGATAAACTGTGGTTTTAACAGATTGAAGTTTTTGTTATTTTTTACTATACTTGACTACCATATCCTACAATATCTTATTTTTACTTGCTGTGCTTGCTATCTTAAAAACATCCAAGGAATACCATATCAGATACCGGGTTTAATCTACTTTATGTCGCCATCATTGTTAGAAACTATTTCAGCTTGTACAGTTATTAACAATAAGCTAAAATAAAAACAATAGAGTTTTAAATATTAAATATCTTTCCTCTAAAAAACAAATTGTCTATTTTATTTATTTCAAACGTTTCATTGTGATCGGTATGTTTCTATAAAATGTTTTATTTTTCGTTGTTGTGGCATTAAATAAATTGGTAGTTTCAAAGCGTTGTTTGAACTAGAACAAAATATACCTAATAGCTATCAGAATTTTCGTTACCATGAATTATTTGTTTGGAGCAAAATGTTTGTTTCGTCAATCATTTTGATATAGAAAAGATCTATTGAAATAAATACAAAGAAGATACAATTTATCTTGTTCCAATCTTAAAAAAAGTTTCTGATGTTGGATTATAAAAAAAAAACTATTTTCATGAAATCATATCTCGAAAGACCTACTTAACGAGAATTAACTATCAATAAACTTGTACTACCCGAATACATTACAAGCTATATTCTTATAAGATGCCAGTGTGACTAGATATTGCCTACTAGGAAACTACGAAACGCAATAAGGTTATAATAAGAACGAATGCGGTGACATGGCAGAGATTATACCCTGCCACGAATATACCGCAGTGCGGAGCTATCGTAATTTCTACCAAAGTATCAAACATAAATTCAATATAAAACCTTTAAATGGCTGCCTCAGTAGGTATTATTGCGGACTTGGACATGGATACCATAATTTTGTATTCCTGCCACTTATATTACGAGGATCATAAAAAAATATAAAAAATATATTCAGTTGAATTCGTACCGTGATTACGATTGACGGGGATGAGAAAGGTTTGAATCCCTGCGTAATGGGTAGGAAGTTTGGCTTTATGTAAAGTATCCTACATATGGATACGTCTAACCTTATGTTTCGCATGTTTACGAAATAAGTTGGTGACGTCATCTGCCGATTTGTCTAGACTGGACTTGTTATGCCGAGAGTTTGACGCTCCATATTTATTTTCCAATTCAGTTTTAGATTCTCTTTTGTGAATATCCTTGGACTCATATTTATATACCAATACCTTTGCCCAGTATCCCATAATATTTATTTAAACTGGAGTTGTATAAAGTCGATTTTGAGTTGGTTTATAAAGTTCATTTTAGGTCAAGAACACGAGATATTTATTTATTTTGAAAAATAATAATTCTAACTATGGAGGTACAAAGCTTGAACTTAAATTAATTACTTGAAATAATACTTCAAGATAACTCAAAGCCGAAGTATTTTACACGCGTACACCGTTATTCTTGTTATCTCAAGAGCTGAATATGTAAAACTGAAATTCTGTGTACAGAGAAAACGTTGAAAGTAATCAGGGATAGCTAAATGAGTCTGAAACCACAACTACAAGCAAACCGCATGGCTTTTTAACGTAATTTAATTGATTTAAAGTACATACATTGCTTTTTTTACTTCTGTTTTTTGAATAATTAATTATTTACCTTTATTTCGGTTCAAATTCATGTATTATTAATAAATTATAATTTATAGCCTTTAGAAGAAGTTTGCATTCTTCAAAAAAATATAATTATTAAGATTTAAATAAATACAAACGAATCAATCTGCAAGCAGTCCTAATACGCAATCAAGTTAATTATTGTGGTTTGCGTGTGATACAGAATGAGCTTTAACTATCTTTCATAAAGATACATTGAACGAAAAACAAACGCAAACAAATCTCCTGACACAAAAATACTCGTCGCCAACAGCAAATGCCTTCAACGCTCAAATAATGACATCGGATGTTTAAAAAGAAACAATTGCAACAACAGCAAAACTTGAAGGAAATAACGATGTCTGGAATGTTCTGACATGTAATACGCTTGTACGATTTGCTGGAATCGGTAAACAAATGGAAGGAATCAAAGTGTCCCGTACAGGCGGGGAGCTATCACCACGGAGCTTATGTCCACATTTAGCTTAGCTCCCGTTTACAATGCCCCCGTTTTGTTTATTGTTGTGTTGTGACAACTTCGCGACGTGTTGGATCCGTAAGTGTTGGTGGTTATAGCTGGTTTTGCTGCTCGTTCCAGTTAGAATAAAGTGGCGCGATCAACTTTATAGCATGGTTCCCGGTTTGCTATTTGTTTGTAATAATCGTTCTCGTTTGATGAGCATGATTTCAATGGAGATTGTTATTGGAGAAATTTGGCTGAGAAGGCGAAGAATTTTGGGCGGACGCAACGAATAAAGAGGGAGTGTTAAACAGTCGGGCTATGCTAGTAATTTATTAAATGAGACCAGCACCACTTTAGACTCAGACTTAGTCCAGCAATACGACAAGTTATACTGGAATAAAAAATTAACGAATTTGAATAAAACACTATATTTTCTGAAACATTTACTTAAATTGAAGTAAAAAATTTTGCATTCAAATATTTTTACTCAAAATAGAAATGAATATCAACAGGCTTGATGTTATCATCGTGCAGAAATTCGGAAAATCGGGAAGCTGAGAATAAAGAATTGCGACAAGCAAATCCTTGTAAGCTTGCATGCGAGCTTTTGATCTAGAGGCACGATTTGGAAATCCGAACATATTGAACAATCCTCCAGAACAACTACCTTTGCTGGTACTATCAGCTCTTAAGGAGAATTGCTATCGTGAGAGCGAGATGCAGCTATAAAAGTATTCGCGCTCTCTCGCCCACACAATGCACATGTACAACGGAGACAGTTTCACTTTATTAACTCATAATAAGTGGGTGCTGACTGACTGATACTTGTGAGCGAACAATCTGTTATTTTTAGGGGTCCATACTCAGAGCGTAACTAGTAAAATTAAAGATAAAGTAATTAAGTTTTTACATAATTAATGAGACGCTGTCTTACCATAATACCACGACTATTGAAAAAAATACACAAAGTGAAGATCGAGGGTAAGCAACATTTAATACGGTCATAAGCTTGATAATTGACCATTTTTTGTTCTATTTGCAAAAGAGTAAAAGACAAATAAACTATTCTCGAAGCTAAATATAGTAATTTCAATGAAAATTCCTTCTAAAAAATAGATACCGGCAACGTCACGAAACATGAAGATATCAGTCACGCACCATTACCTCCAATGTAAGACGATATTCGCACATAAAAGAACGACGATGGAAATGAATATAATTGTATATATTCGTAATGGGAGTCTCATATATCTTATTCCCGTTTTATTGTTCATATATCATATATTGTTTGTCCAATTGTTACGGAAGTATTGAACAATTTCGACAAGGCTCAAATTCGATATTCCTTAATTTGAGAATTCGTTTCAATACGCCACGTAGTTATATTAATTGGCGGATTGGAACATAATATGTATGTCAATTATCATGTTAACACGCAAGGGAAGGTAGAATATTCGTAAACTTCATTGCCCTAATTGGCAGTTTGTATCTAATAATCATGGCTCGCGTTGTTATTGTTTGTGTTGTGTACAACCAACCGCATGAAATTGACAACGCCTTTAAATTAATTTCGTAAGGTTGGCTTTTGGTTGGCGTTACCATTGAGATGTGGTCGACCGTACAATATACAGTCAACATAGATCAAAGTAGACAGGAAATCAAAACTATTGATGGCGTTATACTTCAAAGGAAATTTTATGTAAAATGGAAATTAAATCAAATGATAGTGTTTTCTATCAGTATCATTTACTTTAATATAGATACTTAGCTCTAAGATGTTCCCTAAGTCCACCAAAATTATTCAAAGATAAAAACCCAAACCTACAATTTAAACTGAAACCTCTTTTGTGGTAATTTTATCCTCTTCATGTACACACCAATGACATGATAACACGCAAACGAGCACTCCGAATGTTTTCAATTGTTATTCAAATTGTTTTCGAAATTCTCTTCAATATTTTGCGTTATTTCAAAATTCTATACAAAAATGATTCCCCAATCAAAAACACTGTAACGATGGCAAACAATTGTTCTACAATCGATGTTACGTTTACCGATTCCATTGATTGGATACGTGGTAAAAAATATTTTATATATACGTGTCAGTTGTTCAGAAAATGGCTTGTCGCGTCGCGTAGTGATTGATATGCCACCCACACGATGATAGACGATTTATCTTCTGAAAATTTTATAACAAAACCTGACGATAATGCACTGGCGGTTACGTGCAAATTTCCTTATTCACATATTCTATTTTTGCGACTCTTTTGTGGAGTAATGGTTGAAATAATTTATAACTGTTGTCTGCTCTTAAATCATTAAAGACGCATTTAATGTAGGATTTTATTGAAAGAGTTTTTCCTTCATTAAATTTAAGTAAAGTATTTAAGTTAAATTTGAGTGTATCTGACACATTTTGTTTTATTTATCATACCGATATACAATAAACTATGGAACTGTGAGTCTTTGAGAGTAAATATGACTGAATAAAGTGAACCATGAAGTGCCAAAGGTACTGTTTTTACTCATGGATGTAGAAGAATCCCAAACTAGTTAAGTACCAGTATTCCACAGGTGTAGTTACCAAATGCAGTTCCACTTTTAAAATTATGAACCACTGCAACATCTCATTGTTGTATAGAAGTGAAATAATTTTTGATAAAGCACAAAAGATTTTTTAACAAGAAACTGGAATAGCACTCAGTACTCGGTAGAAGTAAGCAAATATACGAATACATTTTGAGACTCAGGAACGGTAGAATTAGTGGTGTTCCTATTGCGACCAAGGTCAATTAAAGTGAGAATGGAAGCAATGAAAACTAACATCAATATAAGCAGACACAAATCCTTCAACGTAACACAAAATTCAAGGTAAAAGTAAAACATTAAAATTAATATTGAATGGCTAAATGTATTTTTTATTCCGAAAACTATCACATTAATAAAATAAATTACTCCCATATCCTCACAATTCAATCAATCAAAAAGCTTTATGTAATCGGCTTGACATAATCTATCCAATCTATTTTCATTTGACAAAAAATAAAATAGATTACTCATCTACAATATTTTATACGCCCATTTTACGTCGTTCCTCGAATGAATCGCTGAAACATTTTTATGACAAGCATCCGAAAAATCAGGTACGAAATTCGGCGTTGATATTTCGGGGTTGAGCAACCGTGACAATATTTTAAGGTCTGGGTTGCGGATACGGGTTGCAAGTGGAATAACACAACCGTAAAGTGTCCCCTACAAACATTCCAAGAATCTCATTTAAAGTTCAGCATACTCCAAAAGTCGGAGTCATGTGTATTATGTGCACGTTCACATACTAACTTTTGCTCTTCACATAATGCAAACAGCTTTAGTGCCTACATTAAGGCCTTACTGCCTTAGCATTGCAACATTAAACACTTAGTTTGGGTGCATTAGGCTCCGTTGCGAACATCGCTTTTGTTTAACGGTGCTATAATAGCGATATCTTGGGTCAATGTGAACTAAGTGTGATCATTCTAGTAGGCATTTAATTTATTGAATTGAAATGAGTGTTCCGAGGGTCTATCAAAACGTTTCAAAGTAATACCATTTTTTGTTGTAGAAGCGTAACAGTACAATACACCGCATATAGTGGCATCTCTCTTCTACATCCGCAATAATATTACTATAAAATGGCTTCGTGGCCAAGTTAATTAATGGTTTGAACAAAATAATTAGAAAAAAACAACCAGTATTCGTACTTTAGTTCAGGGTAAATGTATTTTAGTCTTAACTAAGAATTGTATTTTAAAATAATTTCACAAGTTACCATTTAATTCAGATTCAGTCTTCTAGTTTTCTTTGAACCAACATTATAACAGTTGAAACAAATACGTTAAAATTACTTCAACCAAAATTCTAACTCACAGAGAACATTGAATTTAAAGGTCGAGGTACATTCATTATCATAATCACACACTATTGCCCTTTTTACCCTTCAACAGCTAAAGTATTTCGTTAGGCAGAATAGAGTGTGGTCTAGACACACATCAATCTACATTCCCAACGTTGTCATTATGTTGACGCGAAACGTTTACTTTGTCTCGTATCCTAATTACGTATTATAATGATAGGATCGTAATGTGGATTAGACAGTAATTATCTGGGTACGTTATAAGGGCTTTTCTGCCTCGTTGGTCGCAAGGTCGAAGCCATGTGACCTTATGATAGGATTCCAAGGGCCAGTGTTTATGTATGTACCTATATCGGTGTATCGTATGAGTAATGTACATAGTTTATAAAAATATGCAGAATTTGAGTAAATATTTTGATACGTTTGCGTGTTTTAAAATTATTGATGGAGGATGGAAGGAAAAAAAACAATTTTCTGTCATTTTTACAGTCCTTTATAAAAATGATTCATTGTGACCCATTAAATTACTACTTACCAACCGAGGAGGAGGAGCTCGTAGCTGTGCTATAACCGCATAAGTGATTCGATCACAGGTTAAGCTATGGTTGACGCGGTTGGTCCGTAGATGGGTGACCATCTTTGTCATAGCGAGTTCCTCCGTGTTTCGGAAGGCACGTTAAATTGTGGGTCCCGGCTGTTATTCCTACATCTTTGATAGTCGTTACAGATAGTCAGAAGCTTGAAAAAGTCTGACAGCCAGTCTAACCAAGGGGTATCGTGTTGCCCATACTGGGTTGAGGAGGTCAGATAGGCAGTCGCTCCTTGTAAAACACTGGTACTCAGCTGAAACCGGTTGGACTGGTAGCCGACCCCAACATAGTTGGGAAAAGGCTAGGCCGATGATGACCAACCATTGTGACTAAGTGACGTTCCTCATCCCTACTAATATTATAAATGCGAAAGTAACTCTGTCTGTCTGTTACGTTTTCACATATAAACCACTGAACTGATATTAATGAAATTTGGTACAGAGATAGAGTTGACCTTGAGAAAGAACATAGGATAGCTTTTATCGCGAACTTTTGAAGAGTTCTCTTGGAAACGCGATATGACCGACCTCGACGCAGGCGAAAAGCTATTGTCTATACCTATATATTTCATTTGATAAGGAGAAAAAAAGGCACAGCAATTAAGACGACTTTTCACGGGTATTTGCTCCGTAACTATGGCTTATACTTCTTATTTAAGCTCTATTTACTACTGATCATGACTTTCCTTTGTAAACATCACTGTTATTGCCAGGCACAGTACATCAAAGGTGTAAAATGATCTCCGGCTAATTTCGCCTCGGATAAATAGACAAAGCTCAAAGCGGGGAACTTCAGGTCTAAGATCCCTTCTTATTTAATTAATTCGTAGTATTTTAATAAGAAACGGTTAAATTAAGAATTTAAATAACCGATTTCTACCCCTAAAATGAATTTAAGGAATAAGGAACTGATAGTGAAAATAAACACATGAGTAATGAATTATTTAACTCATATTTTTTTTGACAAATATTCGTAGATTAAGCAGTGTTAATTGGAAATTTAGCTAGTAACAGCATTGTAAGTACTGAAATTGTTTATCAATACTATTAATCACGTTCGTTCTCTGCAGTAAATAAAGTCAAGGTCATCGGGCCTAAACCTAATACTGAGCTTGCGTGACCACAACCGTCCGTGATATTAATAATAGCCAAATTCTTATTTAGGAAACAATGAATTACTCACTTCTGTTTATTTAACAACTCTCTGTCAAACTATTTCGTAACAATTACGTCCTTAAATTAAGTGCTTAACTAAATTATAATCATAAACACGAAAAAGTTAGTAAAATTGTGATTTTACGACAAAATTAGGTAATTTACTTTATGACGACTAAATAAAGTAAAAAATCTTGTAACTACGCCACTTTTGGAAATTGGTAATTGGGAAATCGGCAATAAACGGCCGGTCCGATCCTTTCGTGAAAACTTTTTTATTACCTTAATTGAACGGGAAGGTAATCGAAAATTACTCAGCAGTCTATTATTGGCCATCAAGTTAACTTCATAATGATAATATTGAAGCTTATATGTCACAATCCATAGAATATGTACTCTATTGTAATGTGGAACCAAGTCACGTAAAAAAACAATTGACAAAAAAGGTACCTAATTTTAAAATATTTTTTTTTGTGAAATGAAAATGTTTTTCTTGAACTACTAACTCCATCTATATGAATAGGTATGTAAAGTAACAATTTATATTGTTTTTTGATGAAACTAAAATTGTGAGATATCTAAATAGGTTTATTTGTTTACGTGCGAAAAAGTAAAAGACAGATAGTGTGCTTCACTTACTTCACTTTTGCTCCGTTACATATGACATCATTTTATGAGGATATCGAAATAAATTCGCCCTTCTGTCTTACCCCTTAAATAGCCAGTTAGTATAAAGTGTTATAACTCCACACAATATTTCATTGAAAGAATCCATAACGTTATTTTCCACTTGTTTCGCGGCTTGGGATGCTTTAACCCAATAATGTGCAAACAGTGTCCCACTGGGCCGTTAAGACAGATTTATGTCTGTAACTTTCAGTCACTTCAAACGAAGACAGTACAGTACACTTATCATAAAATTTTTGGGATATGTGTATAATTCATTAACAATAGAAATTATAATTTCATTATTTCTCTGTCGAATAGTTATTCACGCGCCATTGGGATCGTGTGATTAGTTTACGACGGTGGAATTGCGAGTCCGCGAGTAGTTGCTGATGCAACCTCGCCGACTGGGACCGCTCATGTTTGAGGATTCTGATTGGGTCCGAAACTAGTCGACTAGTCTAGGAACTCTAGTCAATAATCCTGACTAAGGGTATTATTATAAAAAAATGTTTTGCCAAATTCGAGATGATTTTAATTAATTCAGCACTTAATTTCGTAATTTTATTTTATTTATTACATTTTTTAAGGAAACGTATTCTGAAGTTTCCTTGAAATTTATAACATAATGAACACATCAAGAATTCCAAGAACGCTTTATAGAAAACTGTTCATAAGTAGGTTCTAGAAATTGCCGAGCATGAAAAGACTAGTATCCATTTACACAAAGTGCTTAAGGTAAGTCTATGTAGGAGCTTCATTAATACGTTTTCCTTTTAGACACTAATACCATAGCCTTTTAATAAGCCATCAAAGCATTACAGACAATATTACGGGCATAAGATAATCTAATCTGATAAGTTTCGTTTTCCATTTATCTCTTTATTAACCTCGAGATGAAAGCAGCGAGCGAAGTCCTAAATATTATTAAACATCAAATGAATTATTTAGCACTTTCCAGTTATCTTTAGCCGAAGTAGAGTATCATGGACAAAAGACGGCATAACGCGAACGAGGTAGCTTAAAATAATAAAGGCATTTGGAATTTTGTGTTAAGCTTTCTCTCGGTGCCAAATGTTTCCAAGTCGACTTACGAGTTAAATTGCCGGGATTCGTCTTAATTCTTCAGTTATTACGGCTCTCATGACGTGTACTCGGCAGGTGCTTCCGAGATAATTTTGCAGTTAGTTTTGTTCATGATCTCTTGTTGGTGAGTAATTAACTCGCTAAAATCTACTCGCGAACTTACCTCATTTTTTACCGTGAAACATAAGAGCTCCGAGCTCTTAATAAAGGCGAGTAGGCGAAGCTTTTAACGCTTTTATCAGCGACACAAGAAGGTAGGAAGTAGGTTACTTTGTTCTAATAATATATCAAAGCTTAGTGAGTCGTGCTTCATGTTTAGTTTATCGTTCTGAGGCCTACTGTTTAAAGCTGTTTAAAGCCATTCCATGTCACCGTTGACGGGTTAATAGGAGAAATTATGGTTATTACCGCTGTGACTTCCATACCAGCGCGACTACTCGGAATGATGTAACAAAATAATCATAATAATTGTTATAATGTTCAAACTAGATTTTACAGAGCATAAAACTTCGAAGGAGCAATAAAAGAATTTTCATCGTAAAAAACGAAGGGTAAGTACCGTCATTAATACAAACTTTGTATTTTCCATGATTTGTACCTCTTGCTTTGTTGTATTGTAATTTTTACGGTCGGGAAGCCTGCGCTCGCGTGGCTACACTGCGTAATCGTATTTTATATCAACAATGGCCCTTATCTGTAAAAACGTATTTGAAATTCATGGGTCTGCGTCGTTGAAAAATTGTCTAGAGCATTTTTATGTTTAAAGCTCTTGCTGTGATGATAAAAAGTCAGGCTTACCTATTCAGACGCACGGAAAGTTAACGTTCAAGTACTTTATATTTGGAATTTATTATAACCTTTATGATGGTCAGAAATAATTTCGTGACGTATTACGAATGTTGGTTTTGTGTTTGGGAGTTAACAAGAGGGTGGAGTTTAAAACATTTTTTCTTTCGCCTTTTACGATATTGGTTTGGAGAGAAATATCTGCGTCCTTAACTTATTTATCTCTGGCAAGGAGCTTGGGACGTGCGTTGAATGTAGACCACCCTAAATATTCCTAGAAAATAAAATGAGCTAATTTAAAGAATTTCACAGAACGTTTGAGATGATCTGGCGTAATTGAATAAACAGGTGGGTTTGCTGCGTATTGATTAAATTCGGGGTCGCTTATAATAAGAAAGGTTACTAAAAATATCATCCCACCATACAAAACACCTTTTTAGATTAGCGTTTCAGCCACTTAAACGACTCGACAAACTTCAATAGTGAAGTTTGGAACCCACATTCCGACGTATAAACGCAATATCAAAACGCGCTCCGAATAAATTAAGTGAAAAATTCTGAAATGCGAATTTAACTTTGTAAAGTGAACTACGAATTCAAAAAGGAATTAATTAAGCTGATGTGTTTAAAACTCTACACACGAGTGCTATAAATTTTAGTGGGTGAGTCAGACTTGAGTTTTGTATTCGCAAGAATTTACTGAAGTCACTTTAGTCCACAGGTGAGCTTCGTATGTTTAATTAGAGTTTGTTTAAGTATTGAAGCCCGTATGAACAGCAAATTTATAATGTTTTGTTGCGAAATTTCAAGATTAAACTTTGCGTCGTTTGGGAGTGCTGGGATTAATACCTAGATTTTGGTAACTTGGATAAGGTAATTTTCTCCCGTACCTAAGAGGTAAATAGGGTATCCTATTACTGAGACTCCGTTTTTTGTCCGTTTGTCTGTCCTTCACTAAACTGTATTTCTTGAAGATAGGTGAAGTTTTCACAGTTGATATATTTCTATTGTCGCTGTAAAAACAAACATTTATATTATAATTTTTATTTACGCATCTTCTTTAGCTGTTACTATATAATGCACAGACTGAATGAAGCCTTCAGTATACTTTGCATTGCCTTCCCTGCATAGTAAATGATGTTTCTTTTGTTTAACACAATTTTTCATAATTATGTAATAAGCGTGTCCACGCCCTCTCTTGTCAACAATCCACTATACTCTTTACCAAGTGAGTGCCAGTATCGTGAGTAAATTATGCAACACGAAATATAACATGCACAACATCAGTTACAAATATTAGTTAACACAAAATACAATGACTGATCAAATACATAATCGCGACCAATTATATGTAAAAAAATAATAGAGATAATCACGTTATTTTCTTATGTCTGTAGTTTCTTTTAAATGAATAATAATAAATGAGTATTCTCTCTCTTTTTCCGCAAACATCAATTGATCAAAATACATTGAATAGCACTTACGCGTGACGTCACGAATTTGGCGAATACGTGACGTCACAACCCACTCTCCTAAATTTTAAAGCTGTTTATATTTTTACTGTTCAGATAAAGGAACAAAATACTTATCTCTTTTTTATCCACATCTGTATATCTGACGGATTAGCAAGATTTTTACCTTTCGCATACAGTTGACAGTGTGACAAACGGGTGAACTGTATAATCAGCCATTTCCAATTCATTTTTGGATGGAAAATCATCAAAGTAGGAGGAGCCCACTTTGACGTGTGTTTGAAAATACATCTTCAAAACAGTTATTGATTAACATTCAAAACACATTGTTTAAATACGAAAGTAAAGATATTTACACAGAAACCTTTCTATTTATTTTAGAGATCAGAACAACAATATGCTTATATGATATTAACATATTTTGTTAACATAATTTCATAATCATGCAATTGCGTACACTATAAAGTACCAGAAAATTGCGTAAAATTACACTTTGACAGTTTTATTCCCGCGAATTGAAATGCATTGTGTTAAAATATTGTCCTTTTATAAACTAGGCTTATTAAATACAGTGAAAATTCACGTATTTCGGATTAAACTGTCGAACGGCGTCGTTTATTGTTAAATCATTATTATTTAATATGAGTGGTGTAATTAATAGGCAAGGTCGTTTGTGTGGTTGATGGTGCCTTTAACCACAATCAGTGGTTTGGACAAAAATGGACTTTTAACATAACTAGCTGTTATACAAAATCATTGAAGTAGTTTGACGTTTAATTTGTTAATTTTTTATATAAATATAAAAAATGAAACTTTTCCGTTTGAAGTGGGTCAAAATAAAGGACTGAAGGAGAAGAGAAGGACGAAAGGAGTCGGTTAAAATAATCATTAACTAAATTATTTCTTGAAGGTAAAAATGTTATTTTGGTTCTCGTTCTCTTTTCTTTCGTTCGGTTTCTGTCTTGGCTTCCACCTTAGGAAAATTCACAGGTTTGTTTTTTGACAATGTTTCCTTCTTTATAACTAGTGACAATTACTTTATTAAAGGCAGATGAATTGCATTCCAATCTACGAACTTTTTGCTATGGCAGTCTAACGTTTAAACCACTCGGATATCGCTATCAATTCTCAAGTAGAATGATGAAGAGTATTTAACAAAGTGTCGTGAGTCACTAATTTTGTTAGAACCTTATTTTCAAACACTGCACATCTAAATCATATCTATCGAAAGTTAGGATAAATTATAAATAAACCAATTAATAAATACCAACGAAAACACCACCCAAACGAAGTAGATAATAGTTCAGTTATAATAAATCAAGCCATTTAAGTTTTAATGTGCGGTAAAATTGCTTTGGCATTTTGCGTTCAATGTAATTAACTCAAAAGCTTTTGAAATTAAATCGTACTTATGTATATCAATATGATTTTAAACTCGTAACGGAAACCGCTACAAGCCTGAGGGTGGGTTTCCATTGATATGTAATTATTGATTAAAAAAAATGCGCATCAGAGGGTCTAACGGGTATTAAAGTAATAATAATGAAAAGAGATAATAATAATCCCGGATTTACGTAAAATGTAGGTACATATAGTTTGTCGGTAGAAATTAGCGCCATATACATAATATAATATAACAGTGTGTATATAGTGTAATAGTACATAATATCATTGCGATTGTTAAAGTGTAACAGTCTAATTCACAGCGTAGAGCGGCATCTTTCTTTTCTACCCGCATTTACCACTTTAAGACGTGGCGATAGGCTCTTAGGCCATGAATTAACCAATCGCAGTCCCCGAAATCTTTTTATGTCTTCGGCTGTACTGGGGTGGAGTAAAGTGAGCTGGTTTCCTACCTTCATTTCTTAAAGTAGTAATATTGCGTCTGTAAAAGTATTTAGGTACACAACACAGCAAAGAACAGTGTATCTCAAAACTACAATAATATTATGGTAGTAGGCTTTCAAGTTCCGCTTTTCTCCTGTCCTCTTAGGCAAGAGGCTAGGAAAAAGGAAAGAAATGAATATAATGAAACGAAAATTACCAGATACTACGTTTCAAGTTAAAAGCTGAGTATGCTCTTGATTTTTAACAGCATAACTTAGTCATTACTGTATAGTTGCACCTACAAGTGAATACTGCAAGATAAAATATTAGCGCAGTTTCGAAGCTTTTACGCATATTATTTATTCAGAGTAAGAATACAAAAATCTAAGGAGCTGCCTCTGGAGCTGTCTGGAAAAAAAATAGTGATTAATTGGTAATGATTCAAAAACTATAGACACTGAGGAATAAATGAAGATTTTTATTGAATACTGAATTTGAATATTGCAATTGATATGCCGAAAATAATCCGAAGGGCTCATAGAGTCGGGATAAAAACTACTCTATGTGCTAATCCTGGCTATGAACTATTTGTGTATCAAGTTTCGTCTAAATCCGTTCAGTG
The DNA here is from genome assembly GCF_003590095.1 of Trichoplusia ni. Lineage (NCBI taxonomy): Eukaryota > Metazoa > Arthropoda > Insecta > Lepidoptera > Noctuidae > Trichoplusia > Trichoplusia ni. Next base: position 13,375,852 of record NC_039483.1, read on the forward strand.
GTTTTTGCGTGAAGGAGGAACAAACATCCATAAACCCACACATCCATACAAACTTTTGCGTTAATAATATAAGTTGGATTTTTTCATTAGACATCTGTAACTTTACAACTACAGTTTGAATAAATAGAATTGTTTTTTGATTTGGACATCATTAGCTGATAATTGAAAAAAATGCTAACCATAGCTTAAACTCGTGGATCGGACAGATCATCAGTCAGTCATCTCTGTACGAGAACAATGAGAAACAAGATAAAGTACCTACCAAATATTAATCGAAAATATCTTTTGTTTGAAATAGGGTCCATAAAATAACGACCACACAAGTAGAAGGGCGTCCCAATAAACGTAGTAATGAAATTCATTGCGGTAATAAAATAAATCAAGTAATTTATATGTCGGGACGTCTCCACGCCTTTCGTTGTTCTCAAACTATTTTAAAGGATCTCCTGATGCTGTCTCGTAAATATAGTGAAGGTGTTTAAGAACAACGGTTGGTTCAATGTGACGAGACGTATGTTTAAATGAGCTTAAGTTCTAGTACTAAGTGAACAATCAAAATGAACAATTCAAATTGAGATTTCTAGTTACGTTAACAGCGTGTGATTTACTTGAAAGCACCAAGTATTTTGAAATTGTATTTTTTTTTAGAGTTTAAATATTGGAATGCATATTCTCTTCAATAGTTTCATAAGTGGTTTTAGATTTCACGCTGAGAAGTTTTTGATATCATTCAGTGAAATATTTTTGGAAAACTACAATAAAATAAAAAATAAGTCAAAGTTATATTTTTTATCTAAATAACTGCGCATTTTTTTTCAATTATATAAATTATCAATTTTGAGATATAGAATAAATAATGCTTTGGATGCAATAAGAAGTTTGAATTCCCTCAGTTATTTCAACTCAGTTTCGAATAAAGTAGGTATCATATAATATATACCTAATTTAAATTTTAATCCTAATAATCCTATGATCCCAATAATTAAAAAAATAATCGGAAGCTTTTCACATGTACTGTTTTATTTTAAATTATAAAAACCTTTTAATAGAAAAAAAATATAAGGCAGGCATTCCACACGCCAAATATCCTGAATTCTACAGAATTATCAATTTCCAAGAAGGACCTTCATTAGTGGGATTATAAAGGAAAAAAAGCCTTTATCTGTTTTATTTTTGGAGCTATAAGTACTCTTCCTCTATTTTTATACAAAGCATAGCAAGGAGGCACCAAGCAAATTATAAAAAAAGTTATGACACCTATACATAGCTGAGATTTGAGACGAAACTAAAGAAAATATTATTTTGTGCATTATAAGTATGCTACTTGTAGGTACCGTGAATTGGCGAATTCAGATTCTAATATTTTAAATAAAGTTTTCCTCACTGTTTGCCAGTAGTGTCTAAGATATTTTTTAAAGTAGGTATACACAACTTTGAAAAAGCCACATTGACACTGCATGCGATATACCCAAAGCTCCACCTCAAGCATTAAAATCCACACACAAAACCGCAAGATTTTTACAAGGAATTTGTGAAATAATTATTTTTTAACTCCAGTCCGGAGTTCTGTTTACAATTCAAAGTCGTTCAGGATTGACCCGCATCTATTAAATATGTATTTGGGTTCAATCCCGACAGCCGGTACTTCATCAGAAATCTTGGCCACATGGGGGAATCGATTGAGCAACAACTTTACAAAGTTGTTAGGCAATTTCAAAGGTCAGGGGAAAGTTTACATACCGTTTCGACGTAGGGTCGTATTGTACGTGGAAACCCGAAACACCCACAAGCATTTTCTCTTTCAACAATCTCGAAAATTATTCTGTAAGAAAATATAAGTTGAACAAAGCTATTTCTAGTCGTGAAATCGGGTATCGTAGAGTTAGACGCGTGAACTTGCGACATGTCATTTTCGCGCGCGCCAATGTTATTTCGAATAGGTATTGCGTTATATTTGGAATTTATTTTATAAATCTGGCTGTGTACCCGACCCTATTTTTGGTCGTATTTATATGTAAAGCTGAAATGTGTAAGGTTTTTATATAACGGTTCTATTAGTAAGCTTTGCAAAAAGTTAGAAAATCTTATCATGCGGTAAGCCGCAATTTGGATTTGTATTTGATAAAATTAAACGCCTGTTTCTTAAAGGCTGACCAAATTTATTGTCAGCAGTCCACTACGATTGGGTAACAGGCTATGATATGATTATACATTATACGTGGCCTCGGCGGTATGCTTGTTCATTGAATAATTTTTGGAAAGCTCAACTTTTTAAACATTGACAAATTAATTTTCAAAATTTAACAGATCATTATAAATCGCATGAGGTACGAGCGATAATTTTCATGCAGGCTTTGACAGTACAAAGAAATTCGACTGTTATCACTTGCTTAAGGATAATAAAAAACAGTTTTCATTAAAAACAGACGTCCAGTCGCAAGCCATTAGGTATATTAAATAATTCTCAGAATCACTCGAAAAGCTTTTGTTTATAAGAATGTTTTTAAAGAGGACAGGCTGAAAAACTGGGCAAAAAGTCGAATTCGTGACACAGAGTTGCGTACAAATAACCTAAATATAAACATTTTTTTTTGTCAGTTCTCAGGTATGATCGTAAGAAACAATAGTTATCTTCAAAATTATTCTGAGTTATAAAGGCAAAAAAATACGTAATCTGTGAAAGTTACAACTATCTAACTATCACGGTTCATGAGATACATCTTGGTAACAGACAATGGACCTTCAGAAATAAGGTTCCGTTTCTACCTTTGGGAACAAAACCATAAAATAAGCATACAAAATAATAGCAATTTTCTTTTAACAAACTAGTAAGTAACACAAGAAACTCCGTAAAAAGAGAAGGGAAACTCAATTTCTTTGCTAAAGCGAGTCCAATTGACCTGAACACCGTATAAAGGTTAAAACGATTTAGAAAGTATCAACTTTACTGAGAGGGACATCAGTCACACTTTTTGTAGTCTTTTTGTCATTTTGCGCGTGAAAGATGCATGGTTCACTTGTAAAATAGAGTCATCTTTATAGCAATATTATGTATTTGTACGAGTTTCACACTAAAATACTCTTTATTTCAAAGATTTATGGCTGAATTTCGTGATTCGAGGTCAACGTTATGCGCTTGGTACTTGGGTTAAGTACTTGAAAAATGCTTGACAAATTATTTGTGAGATTTCTAGGATGACACGTAAGTGTAAAATTTGTTGGTTTTTATTTTAATCCCATATAAAATACTAGATAATCCTGCTTATTTTATACTGCCAGGCAGATTTGTGGACCTTAAAAATTCGGTGTCAATAAACGCGTACATAAAAACATACATTCAAATTGGTCCCGGTGTTTAGAAGGAAATCAGTGACATACACACCTACAGTAAAATTATGAAATTAAAAATATGAACAGTATATGCAGAAAAAACTTTAAGTTTACAGCAAAATACGTCAAGATGTAACATTTAGTTTCTAATTTTCGCTGTGCATGAAACACCATGAAAAGTAAGATAGGCACCAAAAGTAATATTCAAGAAGTGAGAGGAATATATCCGTCTCTATTAGATTCCTTGAAATCGGCTAACAACTTAAAAAAAAACTTATTTCATAATTAATTACAAATATTTCGAAATAAGATAACACACCCGATTCCAGTTAGTCTGAAATTCGAACACCAACATGGCTTATAGCTTCACAAGTGATAATGCAAAGTAACAATTCCTTGCGACAAGCAAAAATGCATGCATGGGAAAATCTTTTCTTGCTACATGTTCTAATTTAAGCGAAGTAACATGCCCCCTTAACTTCTTATTCGCGTTTAAATTCCGCCGGCGACTCTCACGTTCGTCGTAATGTCTCTACTTTCTTAGATTTATTGGACACCAGTATTTATGAACGCATCTTCTAATAGCCTTAAGCAGCTCGCCGCGGTCATTAAGCTGCACTTGATAATGTTTTGGTTAATCATTTGTTTTAATTAGCATTTCTTTCATTCACGGAATTACTTTATAGGAAGAACCCAGGTCCTTTTTAAAAGCATGTTTGGGGACACAGGTCCAACACGCACATGCCATGCTTTCTAACATCCCTACCTGAAAGAAGGGACCCCTATAAGGAATATAGTCCCCTATAAGGTAAATAAATCCATGAAGCATATTGTAAAAATGAATAATTTAACACAAACAGCAGGTGAACATTATACTACCGAATAATTCAATGCTTTAATAACGTAGGTACCTATGTGTAAAATTTAATTAATGTAGTGCAATCGGGCGTGCTGATTGCATTTTCTACGACACTGATTGTTTAAACAACCAATAAAAGTCTTTTATTGTTTCATTCGCTTGTGAAAATATTGCCTATGGCTTAGCACAATGAATATTATTCTGCAGAGTGAGCGAGTACAGTTCGGGTCAAATGATTTTTTTTTACACGTGAGTTACTCTCGCCGAATGAATTTGAGGCATCAATATACACACATAGTCTCTACATTTTCATTGAATTTTACACTATAAAGGTATTCTATGGGGGCTTTAGTCGCCTGGCCGTAAAATAAAAAGGCTGTTGATTGGCTTGGCCATCAGGTTTCGCTTTGTTTCTTATTGCCTATACTGTTAGTAACGTAAAACTTTTATGGGAAACAACGGAGTCATGATTTTTTAGTATCTATCGATTCTCTTTTGCTATAGGTTAGGTCTATTTTCAGTGCGGATCAAAGAGGAAAATAGTAATTGCACATCTACATTCGCTGTCCAAAACAATTAGGTATTTGTTGGAGTTCGAGAGGTAGTTGAGTGAAAGTTTCTTAGATATATTAATTACGCTGCAGCAGTATAACTTGTAGAGGTATGATTTAGGTTGTGTGAGCGCTACGGGGTATAGATTACCACGCCAAAACACTGTGCACTACGTATCGTGGGTTTGACCCCCACGCTGAACAATCGGTTTTGTGACCCAAGAATGTTTGTCCTTAGTCTGACTGTTTGTAAAAGCCCCTGTGACAGATAGATTGTTTTTCTTTAAGCCTAAGTCGTTATAAAAATAAAATACATGTAATTAGAAATATTAAAAATTGTCAAGTACAAGCTTAGTTTGAAACTACATAGATGGCGTGGTTTAAAAGTAGTGGAGTATAAAACACATAAAATCTAGACTCAGTTTCCAGCGATTGAACTCAACAATAGAAAGCAATACGTTTACCATTTTACATAAGGCATTTCTATTCGTACGAAACTATTATTATTTGTTCAACTCAATCGCGAGAACGCCTTTGAAGTAAAAAAACGTTATTGAATGTTTTAAATGTTTCGATCAAATTGCGTATTTTCTGAACAATAGTTTTCTACGTAGGTAGTAGTAGTATCGATTTAAATGTGTTAATAATAAACCGGTCAAGTCCGATTAAGTTTTGCGACAAATAGATTAGACTACTAGATCGTTGATTGAGTTCGTTTTTTTTATTTTTCGTCAGCTTTTTCCCCCTTTATAGAAACTTTTGTAAACGATGTATTTTTGCTTCTGCTATGTATATGATCAAATAATAAAAACCATAAGCGGGGTAAACAACAATTTGTAGGTACTTAATAAACTAGATGGATGGAAAAAATATTTTTCTATGACACTGAGGGTTTGACACCCTGTGTCGCAAAACCAAATCCAACTAAACCGGTTAATACCCTTAAGGTAAATAATAATGCATCGTCCGAGTTCAATAAAGCAATCGCCCCACGGGTGCTGTAAAGAGAAGAGATAATACAGAAAGATTGGACAGGAATATCCTGCTTGTTCACTAATAAAAACGTACGGCGATCACAAATTCGTTTGCCGCCGAGGTCATTGTGGTATTCCGTTCTGAATTCTTTATAGCTATGTATATGTGAGGACGGAACTGTAAGTGGGAAATTACGAACTACTTTGACTATAGATATGAATTTATGGAAACAAAAGATTGATTGTGTTAATGGCGAAATTTCGGGTTCCAAACATTCTTTGTTTAGCTACACATACCTTAACGGCACAATCCTTTTTGAATTCTTTGAACTTTCAAGTATGATAAAGAATTAAACGGGTTTTGTGTCGTAGTTAATCTCGATTTTTTATTAACTTTATAACGGCAACGGAAATACCTACGTGAAAAAATGTCTAGCTATAAACGTTCATGAGATACATCCTCGTGGCAGACGGATAGACCTCAGTAATAAAGTCAGTCACTTTTTGGTTACAGAATCGTGTAAATACTTTTTAGTACACAATTATAAAAAAAAACAACTTAAAACAGAAAACACAACCAACTGAAACCATCATTGTATCCAGAGAGGTCTACAATTCTATTCACCCTGTTTAAGCATTGTGTTTAATTTTATCTCGTAATACAAACGTGGATCACAGTGGCAGCGGTGATAGCAGCGATTGTGTGCCAGAAGGAGACACGATGACGTCATTAATCTTTCTGTAATGACCACCGAAATACGGACACGGATGTCATGGCACATTTGCTGAAGTCTGCCTTTAAGTATGAATGTGGCAAAGTGAAGAAACTAAATACGGCTTACAAAGAAAAACAACTACCTACTACAAGTTTAATGTGTATCTCTCAGAACGATACCATATAAATTCATGATAATTTAATATTCTAAATTGATGAACAGTATTTCGTAAAAAAACAATACGATGGATTTGATTGAGCTTACGGGATTAGTGTCAGAAAATATTTTTACTGATATCGTTCTGATTGCGTCATGTTTTGCTATTTCAAAGCGTTTTGAATTTGAACTTTTACTAAACTCCTTTCGAACGAGATAGTACACATATGTAGGTAAGTGATATTGGTACTATTTTAATTCAAGTGATTGAAGCTTGTCTTATTCATACTCCAAGGGGCTACCTTATCCATTGTGAGTAGTAGAATACAAGCCGGACAATTCTGGTAGTGTTCTTGTTATTTACTGCTCTAATTCAGGTTGGTAATTTGATTTTTCTCGGAAGGACCTTTAATTATCGAATTGTGTGGTTGATTGTGTTCATTTATTATAGGGATGGAAGATTTAATGTGCCAATAGTTGAATAAGATTCTGTATAATTTGTTGTTTTTGTATTAAATTGAGTTGTAACGGTCACCACGCAAATCGATTGTCCACGTCGTACCCATGGGCTTTCCCGCCTAATAGAAGCATTTGTGCGGTTCACTTGCGACTTCAATGTTGTCCAAGAACCCCGCGAAGTAAGGATCCTTAAATTTAGTCCCCTTAGTGCGAGATGCATTGCCATTGCTTAACCTAGTTCTTTATTTTTAGTACATTTTATAATACAGTATTTTTTGTCTGTAAACATTCTAATTGTCTATAACGGTTCATGAAATATGGCTTGATGACAGGCAGAAGCACAAATGGACAGACAGTGTAGCCTTATTGAAAAGGTACTAGAATTTGGTTATGGAACGTTAAAAAGTAGTTCCATTGGTGTAATATGGTTGATATTTTATGTTATAACAGCCTGAATAAATGACATTCAAATAACGATATCATATTGGCTTCCCACAGTCATCCAGATAGCATAAATAAATCCAGCCAAACTCTTTGTCATTCAACATAATTTCCATTTTATAGCTTGTAATTTAATCCAAAAATACATTTACACAAAAATACTTACAAAAAATATAAATAGAATAATTGTATCGAGCTGAAAAAGGTCTCGTGGAGTTTTTAAAAGTCAACGGATCCGTGAAATTCCTTTGCATATTTTTTTCAGGAATTGTTCAGAAAGTTCCTAAAATTTTCTGTACTTTTTTCAGCATAAACATTTTTACCCTTTATAACAAGGAGTGATTTTGCGGCATGTTGCTTAAAAGGTTATCCTGTTATGCCCGATTTGATATTATTTTCTTCAGTAGTACATATTTGAATTAGACTTATGAAAATGCCACTGTATTAAAAGTTAGTGCGTGAGTTTGAGATTAATGCTCTCCACTGTTGTGCTTGGGTCTGAGCTTAAAAATGTCCCAAAAAATAACATCTTACTGAAGTGTCAGGTCTACCAAGCATACTTTCAGTGTTTTGAACCGAAAGTTTAAGGACAAACCCGACACGGGGCGGTCCGCTGCGTGTCCGTTGGTCTACCTGTAAGTCTGTCCTCATGTATCTCATGAACCGTGACAGCTAGACAAAAAAATTCACATATGATGTTTTTGACTCCCGCCATAACCACTCTTCATATTTATTTGAGGGTATCACGTCCAACAAGTACTTAAGTAACTAGTTTTTAATACAAGACACTAACAATAAAAAATAGCACATAAAATTTTTTCATACACTTCCTAAACTCCAAGAATGTTCTCCAAACACTAAAACAACGTGTCATGACACAACAGATTCCGAGCAATAAGTTCTGCGGCTGGCGGAGCTCAACCTCTAACATAATACAACGCTTTGAAGCCTCAAGTGAATATTGACAACTTAATACTCACTAAGTTAGCTCGTTAGTGAGGATGACAAGTATTCGAAACATTTGAGGTTTTATTCAGACTATCCTGCTGCATCTGTTCGCCTCTTAGATTAAGCTTACGTCCCGGATAATTGGGTACCTGTCTACATCACCATTGTTAATAGATGCCGAAAGTCAACCAACGTCAAGTGTTACATCATCATCATAGCTTTTTCGCAGCTACGAGTATATCAGCTTCCAGTCTAATCGAGCTAAGTACCAGTGTTTGCAAGGAGCGCCTTTCTATCTGACCTCCTAAACCCAGTTACCTGGGCACCACGATATCCCTTAGTCAGACTTTCTTGCTTCTGACTACCCGTAACCACAGTCAAAGACAGTCTTACTACTAGGTTTTTAGACTCTTGCTCAAAATAAAGTTCTATTTTTTTAACGCCAGTGTGTGGATAACTTAATGTATAAAAAAGGCTAATGTCATTAGCTTCTTCAACCAAGTAATTGCACAAATCTATTCGTTAAGACATTCCAAGTATAATAATACGAATCGCAGATTAGTTTGTGTACCAGGGTAGCAGACGTCTAGATGATACTCGCTTACTTTGAAGTCACGTACTCGCAAATATGACGCGTAACACGTACAACAGTAACTGGTTTTGGGGTGTGGAGCCTGTCTGAACCTAATAGTATGCCTTGATAGCTTGTTAGACTCTCACCTACGCATTCCTCGAACGAGTTTTATCTAACGAAGCATGCGTGATAACTGTTATTGCTCGCATTGTTAGGCGAAATTAGATATTTTTGTCTTTTGTTCCTGTAATTACATGTTTATGTAAGAGGTTGTTTTTCACGTTATAAGTGTTTGGCGCAGGAACATAAATACTTAAGCAAAGAGTATGTAAAACTCTTTTGACTACAAGTGGTCAAATTCTAAAGAGAAAAATTAGAAAATGGCATTGAATAACTAATTGTAAAAATGTAGTTTAATCCTTGTAATAAAATCAATTTTTAATAACTAAGCTATCGTCCTAGGCTAGGCTAGGTCGTCGTGGGCGACCTCGGAAGCGGTGGCGAGACGACCTTAACGCTTACCGCGCCGGCTGGTTCCATGCGGCCCAGAATAGAGAGTCGTGGAAGGATTTGGGGGAGGCCTTTGCCCAGCAGTGGGATACGGTGGGCTAGAGGGAGGAAAGCTATAACAAGTATTGAAAAGTTATGTCCAACGGCAACATAGCCCATACTTTTCCTACTTTCTTTTCGTCTTATTTGCTGTTACTAAGAGCGAACTCAGAAACTAAATACCTGAATCCAAACAAACACGTTTTCCACAGAGATCAGGTTGGGTAATTCGAGGCTAGCTAATCTTATAAGCAATTATAACAAACAGGACCTTTTTCCTCAATCGCCTTACGTTTAATTAAAAGTACAGAGTAGGTACCTATAGTAAGGAAATGATGAATGTTTACAGCCTGCCAAAAGAAACTAAACAAGGCCTCCAGGGAATGGCGTCGTTTCGTAAGTACATACTCGCCGAGTTAATAAGAGTTCCGTATACCAACACGAAATTATTTATCTTCATACCGCGTTTGAAAGGCCTTGACTTTCACTGGGTTCTGTACACAGAAGTTATTATTTAATAATGCTTGGAAATTATTTGTTTAGAAAATCGTAAATCAGAAAGGATATTTATGTTAACACCTGGTAAATTTGTGCTTCGTATTGTTGAGTACAGGTGAATGGTGACAAAATTTAATGATTGAAATTAATTTAAAAAGAAATGCACATCACCGTGATTACCTTCGAGATAAGATGGACTGTTGTTTTTAATTTGATTCTTTCGTATAGAAAATTTGATTTGATTCTCATGTGGGTTTATATAAATGTATTTTTAAGATTTATATTGCTGTAGTACAAGTGGTACAGGTAAACACCAAACCCACCGCGCCGACGTGCAACGGGATTGCGTAGGACAAGATTCTGCTTGATCCTCAAACGCTTTCTCTGAATCTTTCATTCTGTGTCTTTGCGTTTGTGACTGGACTAGAATCCCGCGACACAAGGACTATATTCCTTAGAACTTGAACAAAAGATACATAGGATAAAAATAAAAGATTTATAAAAATACATCATTCAGTTAGCCTGATAAAGATTTTTACTTCTACACCAACAATTGGGTTCGTTCGAAGGTACTCTTGACACACGGTTAAGGGATTTTGGAATCTTAAATAAACTGAATTATCATGCCATCCTACTTTTACGGCATCCCTACATTTTTATCAAACATGTCTACGAACACTCGCACACAATTCACTTTCCATAAAAAACAAACTAAATTTAATCGTTCAATCTTTTCGGGAGCTATGATGCCACAGACGAGAAACTTATAACACTTTTTTTTTGCATCGTCGTATTGTTCGGCTAATAACTGTGTTCTAAATCTAATTGTGGCAATAGATAATGAGAGCTATATTTCAAAGCTTAATATCAGTTTAGTGGTACAATTTGTTCGTTACGAGTTTGATGTATTATGTTTGTTGGTTGATGTATGAGGTGCCCTGATTATGCCGAATGAGTTTGAATCCCAATTTCGGTTATAAAAAGATGTTCGGTACTAGAACATAAATATTTATGTTACATAAAAAAGTAAGTGTCACATTGAACAAATGAAGGTAGATCTCAATGACGTGCAAACGGGGAGGTCCTTGCATTGGCCGAATATAGCTGATGATGATGATGATGAATAAAATAAAGTGCTACATTTAATTTTTTGTCTGAATTATTTTATTTCAAGGTATTTAGCAATATATTATAACCAAACGCCGAATCCACACATGAAGTGAGACGAAAACAACTAACGGTTGTTTTGGTCTTTATCTTATTTATACGATCCGATTTATCTTAAAACATGAATTTCGGTTATATAAACGAGGTACATTTTTTTCGTGTATAATTTTCATGCAAAAGTATTTTTTCACAGATGCTTAAAAAACTCAAAATAATAAATGCAAATTGAACAACTTGTAGGCTGAACTACGTAATTTAAACCCATAATAACGCCATTGTCTCAAGGATCTCCATTTTGAATAGAATAAGGGGCAAGGTACATCATTTTGGATGATTGATAGGCTGCGCACACGCGAGAATCTGCTTTATATTCTATTTGTCTTGCGAACTCTGCTAACAATTCTTAAATCTGCTAAAAAATGCCTAGACATAGCGTTGACGTGGCCTATATTGGTAAATATATTGCTTTATACATAAGTTGCAAAACGAAAGCAATAGTGATGTTGCTGTCAATTAAAAATAGCGCCAAGAGAACACATCAATTTTAACAGATATTTCGATATCGTCTTAGTTTTTTTGGCTGAAGGAGAAAGATAAACATACAACTGTATCATATTTAAACAGCACAAGATGTGATTTTGCGGCAGCCAATATATTTTTGTGTGATAAAAAATACACACGTTTATACGTTTTTTTGAATGTGAGTTGTTATAAAACCAGACACACAATAGAATATTTTTAACTTGAGGTATTAATATCTGAACTGTATCTGAATGTGGAGTATACCCGCAGGGCAGCTTGTGGCGAGATGATTGTGAGTGGCGACACAACACTTTATGAAGATTTCCAGCTTTTCTTGCCTTAACGGGCTAATAACTTATTAACGAGGAAAATAACATATTTTTGTGGCGATACCAATTTCTTTACATTGCAATGTGTGAAAAGCACGTTGCCATAATATTTTACCGACAACATTAAGCAGATAAAAAGAAATCTTATTATTTCTTACATCCATATTATAAAATAGTTTCGACAACGCAAATGTTGTTAGTCCCTGGTTGCGTTTAACATGGCTTCTGTATGAAATACAATGTGCCCCCCTGTACGCATTTAAAAAGGGACCTAGTTTTCTTCTTCTCTTCTCATTAAGTTATCACTTCAATAAACAGAGTCTAACATAATACTTGTTAATGTTTGATAACTCCATAGCATTATTATTATCTACAGTCAAAACAATTGTTTAATTAATATTAATTACGTGATATTAAATTCATAATTAATTACGTTGCTACAGATAAATGACATTATGCACGCTTGTCAAGTAAAACTGAACCTTGTTTATGACGACGTAATTAATTTAAATATAATGAGTAAAAAGAAAATTGTTCTGTGTTTCGACAAATCCCAGTTTTGATCATAAACTGCGATACTGATTGAAATTAATCCTTCTCTTCCTCTTTATCCTAGTTAATTCTGAGTCTGGGAGTCCTGTGCATTTGACTTACTTAGCGTAAATTACTTACCAAGTCTAGTCGTATTTAAACTAAAGAAAAATAAAAAAACAAAAGCCACATTTTACATCAAAGTGACTTGGCGATTATTTTCTTCTTTTCAGGTAATCTTATAAACGAGCAGCCTTCATATTTATGTAGATCAGTACGTGCCACTCTTGTAGATAAGTAAACGGAGACACAACAGAGAGGCACGTAGACGCGAAATGTTCTGGAGAAGCAAACACGTTTATTTAGAGATTTTTGTTTAAATAATACCAGCCCGTAAATGTACTTGTACAACTGTAGAACGACGCTTTACTATAAATACCTGCCAAGTTTTATAAGAAATTTTGTATAAATAAAATCGACTTGTGTGTCTTTATGGTCCGTACATTTCTGAGGTTTTCTTTAAAATACTAAAACATTGAAGTGTGTTTCTTTTTGTCTAAAAACAAAAATTCTTCTCTTAGGTTTCTGTTTCCAAAAAGTGATAAAAGTATTATTTTGGGAAATTCAAGTTTTTAAATTTTCGGTAAATCATCTTAAAACGAACTAACGAAGAGAGGTTTCAACTCACAGACCTAGCATATTTACGCCTCGACCAAAAATATAATATTAGATCTCGCTCAAAACCTATCCCAACCATTGGTACACTTCATTATAATGCACACGATTTGTACGTAATATATCTCGTGACAAAGTTCTGCTGCGTTTGCATATAGCATTGTATTAGACAGTGTTATAAACTTTGATAGCTTTGCCAGTTCAAGGAGCCTACCACGACCTCTTCAAGTAAGACTGTAGCTGTTGTGCGAAAGAGATAGCGCTCTACGGAGCGTAAAGCGGCATCTCTCTTTTTTATCTGCGACAGTTTTGTTTTAAGCGTTGTTGGCAGGTTCCTTGTACGCAGCCTCGCAATGTTTAAAGTTGGACGTCGAGACACAATCGTAGGAGCATACCGACATGCCTCCTGTTTCCGTAAATTTCATACACGACTGAAATTAGCTTTGTTTTGTGTGTTTCAAGTAATTGGAACTGTTTTGTGTTTATTTATCAGGTAGATATATCGAGGACGCAATCATTACTGAAAGTTATGTAACTTATAAAGAATAAACAAAATATTATCTTAACTTGTCATTCAGTTTCAATAAATAATGTATTTTTCTCTGACCACTATGTCGGTATCCATCCATAATTTCGAAACCGAGATACTAAATATTAATTTGTATTCTTATAATTAAAAAATATTTTTTTTTTTTCAAATAATCATAGTCTCATTACGTAAGAAGGAGGATAATCAAATATCGGAACTAAAAAAGGATAAATCGTGGCACACTTAAAGTTATTTTTTTATAATTGTAGTCTTATAACGTAAGAAAGAGGATACTCAAATATCTAAACTAAAAAAAAATAAACCGTGACACACTTGAATAGAGTAAATACTTTTTTTAATAACTTCATTAACAAACTAATTTGCATCGCTGTCTGTGGCTATAACATCTGTCATAATATATCAAAACAGTTCATCAACAATTTACGAATAAGTTTACTGAAAATTCTAAATTGAATTATGATTTAACAATTTAAAAATGTTGTTTAAATGTTGTGGGTGTTTCTTACCATGAAATATGAACCGTAACAATTAAAACCTGTCACAGAAAACTTTTCAACAGTAAGTAGAGCCCTTGTGATGTTCATATTATTTTTATTTTGGCCTCTATTTGGTCCTGAAATGGTACAATGGAACCAGACCAAACCAGTCTAACGATTAGTGTTATCATAGTCTTTCGCTACCGATCGAGTGGGATTTCAAGTCCACTGTAGAGAGAGAGAATCAACGTCCATAGAGAATCAACTAGATTGAAAAACAATTCGTTGCCGGGATAAGCCTACTGTTACACGTGTTTAAAAGACCCAGATCATATTATTTAATTAATTAGTTTTTGAGGTAAAAACTTAAATAAATCCAGATAAACATAAACCACTAAAAATGAAATTTTGATTCAAGTGTCTAATAAGATACCACAGAAACTATAAAGTTATTCAAAGCATCGCTTTATAAGACCAATCTAAGTTGCAACCCGCTCACTGGTGACAGTTATGTAAGCGTATACAATATATTGTAGTAACGCTGGTGTCTCTTACATAAGAAAGTGAATGTGTTGTTTAAGCATTTGATTTTGTCGATTTTAGAAACATCATATTTGTAAAACATAATTTGCTATTTATTGTTGGGAATATTAGCACAATCCCTTTCAGTGCTAAGATAGAATTAAAAGAATGTTTTAAAGTTCATGCAACGTTGTCTTGTCGAAATTTAAAACCAAAAGACTCCATAGGTAAGTGTAATTAAAATACAGAACGCGGAAAAATGTTATATTATAAAATAAAACAAAGGATTTATAAAATTATGAGTTTAGTTCACATATACCACAGCACAGCCACAAAACTGTTTTGGTTGTTGTTACGGCGTCGCACCAAACGACCGATACACGACCACAGTTTTGCTGGCGCCCAGTCATATGAATGAGTTGATGGACCACAAACCAACCAGTTGTAAGCACCGTTGCCGACTGTGTTAAGCAAAAAAAGTAATTTCCAAATAATTCTAATTTAGTCTAGAGGAGTGCGATTAAAAGAAAAATGATATTTATTGCAAATAATTTTTGTGGTAGGAAAAAAAATCAATAATTTGGCATACTTTATCTTAATTTTGAAACCGATAGATGTGAATTTATAAGGACAGCAGCTAGATTGATCGTCCATTTTATGTCGTTATTAGTGTGAATTATGAATCATATACACAATCACTGTTTCATTCATTCCGCTTTCGGTCTAAAACGTCACTGCTCTTATTAATGTTAATAAAATGTACCAAAAATATAAAACTATGTGCATTTATATTTATCTCGCTCAAGTAGCATCAAGAACTAGAACAAACTCAGTCAAACCGAAACCAAACTAGAAATTTTTCTTACTCTTTATTCACACACAAGTTGAGGTGTTATGAATATATCCACGGCACATTCACAGCCTTTTAAAATTATATATCTTTCAGATGGTGGTGAAACTTTACACAATGGATCTGAGCCCGCCAGTGCGAGCGGCCATGATGGCATGTGACATATTCAGCGTGGCTTACGAGAGAGTTGAAGTTAATCTTCTGGAACAGGAACAGATGAAACCAGAGTTTTTGAAAGTAATATATCCATATGCTGTGTGGTAATGCTTATATAAAGAATAGATAATTATTGCTGTTAGATGAAGTGAACATATCTCCCTTTTTAAATGATTGCAGAAAAGGCAATAGTTAAAAGTGTTTTCAAAATTACAATTCATGCATTATGCATAGCATGTATTTTTTATAAGCTTTTTAAGAATGTGTAAAGGACGTATCGATTTCCTTTTACGTATTTTTGGTGCATTAGCGCGCATTGTCAATGCCAAAGAAATTAAGGTACACTGTGTGTATGCGTCAGCGTATGTAAATGTAAAACTTCACTTAACGCCTTTTTTTCCTTCTAAGGTGATCTCCAACTACAGAAAGATATATTGAGTCAAAGTTTTGTATTTTTTGTTACTTAAATTAAAAGCTTAGTAATTTTAAATTATTGTAAGTATAACAATTGATCAATATTTACAGAAAAATCCACTTCATTCTCTACCTGTTCTAGAAGATGATGATTTAATTTTACATGACAGGTAGGTTTAAGTTTCTATTTTTAGGTAGCACTTACACTTAGGTATTATTCAGCAGTTTAACTACTGAAATATCTGCGTCGACGGTAATTGAAACAGACGGGGAAAAGTAACACGCTTTTTATTCTATCTACTAAATTGTATTACATCATAATTGATGAAGCGACTATAAATAAATAGTAAGACAGGTACAGCGAAGCCGTAAAAGAAAATGAGAAAAATATTATGTGACTGACAGTATTATTAATTTGCGGGACAAGTATTTTTGTACATTTACGTCTATCACCAAAAATTGACAAAACGTCGTAGTTTCCCGTAACGTCCATAATAGCTTCCGAATCCCTCGGGCTCTCACTCAAAAGCATAAATTAGAATATCCGCATAACATTCGCGTTTGGCGCCAATTTTTTACGTCAAATCCCAAATTCAAACAAACCCGTTTTTATCCATGGACACGGCTTAAAGCATTCTAATTTATAACAGTACAAATTGATTTATTTTTTCCCTCTGACGTATATTTTGGTTGTAAATCATTTTGCACTTCAGCCTGTATTTCTATTTCATAGTCACGCCATCATGATGTATCTAGCTGATGCCTACGGAATGGATGAATCTTGGTATCCGAAGAATAACAAAAAAAGGGCGCTTGTCAATCAAAAACTTTTCTTTGACACCGCCATACTTTTTCCGAGATTACGCAATGTTACGGTAAGAGAAGCTGTTTTTGGTATGTCACATTCATTGTTAGTACTTTTTATTAGCAATTTTGTAGAGTTGGTAGAGAATTGAATAGCTTTGTTGGAGCCAACTAGTGCACGCAAGGATATTGTGTTTCGTCACACAACATAATTCCTTTGTTAATTCGCATGATACGTCACGAAAAATGTAGTATTGTGTCAAAAAAATAATACTTACCAAATGTTTTTGTGCTTTCGGTTCAATCATCAACTTTTTGTAGAACTGAAATAACAGCAGTTAAAAACAGTGTTTTTGTACAGTATTTTTTGCTTTAGACGCTTTAATGAATCTGACCATGTTATCTCGAACACCAAAGCAGTTCAAAGTAAAATACTAAGAGCAAAAGGTATACTTTCGTTAATTGATACTTAAAAATCGACGAGCTCATTGATTACTTTCGCACCTTAAAAATAAGGTAACACAAGAATGGCACTTCAAAAATCTTAATGGTCCTTTAAAACTGCTATCCTCCCTAATGACCGTACCAGATGTAAACAAAGCGAGGAATATTAATTAGGCCAGGATGCTGAGACCAATGGTGAAGGTTCAATAGCTTTTTCAATTTAGTTTTTTTGTCGCGTCTTCGGTAGGCTATTATCTAACTTGATTTTTAGTTGACTAGTAGACCGTATTTTGGTGTGTTTTATCGATTATGAACCTAATATCAATATACACTAATTATAATGTAAAATTTAATGGATGTCCATTTTAACCCGTACGGTAGGATACAAAAAATTGGGTATAGTTGAATTTAATTGTCTACTTATTAACGATAATATTACTATATTGCAAATTATATAATTGCTGTTCACGGATAATAAAAAAAGATACTCATTTTATTTTACTTACACGTACACAAATACTTACACAGATACTTACACGTGTATTGTATCATATTTTTCAGTATTCTATAGTCAATGAAGGCAAAAAGAATATAACGCAAAAAATGCTTGATAGCATCGACGAGGCGTACGGATTCATGGAAGCATTCCTATCTCGATCAACTTATATCGCTGGGGAAGACGTCACGATTGCCGATTTGTCAGTCGTCAGTGATATCTCATCGCTGGCTTATATCCTACCAATTGACGCGCAAAAGTAAGTTGGAGACAATTGTTCTTTTTGCGATATTTCTTATTGACTGGTGGTAAAATTATGTGTTGTCGAGATAAATAAAAATGATGTAGAGATTTAATATTGATGTTTTATTCTTGTTACTGACAACTGTCAGGTTTGCTAAATGTAACTAGGTACTTGTACACTGAATAACTTAGTTGTAGATATAGGATTTGTAAGCCAGATAGTAAAGTTATGGTTTTATTAATGAAAATTAAGAATTGTGTTTCTTTCAATTCGTAGATCCCAGCGAAAAGTACCAAGACTTTCAGTTTTCAATTTCAGGTTGGAGAAAACATTTTAAGCTGTATTCCGTTTCAGGTTTCCGAAAACCTTAGACTGGCTTCGAGGTTTAGAATCCCAGCCTTGTTGCGAACGTTATAACAATCCAGGAGCAGCGGAACTTGGGCAGTTGCTGAAACGGTTCCAAGAATCTAATTCATCAGCACAAATTGAATAACTTTTAACCAAAATACAACTTTTTTATGAACACTTTCGTATCATTAATTTAAATTTAAATGATGCAATGTCAGCTTATAAAAAAAAGGATTCGAAACTAGTCGATGGGTTGGGTCCGAAACTAGTCGGGCAATCCCTATAAATACGCGACAGCGAAACCGTTGCATCATTTAAAAATACAACTTATTATGAATATAAAAATAATATGACTTACATCAGGACGATATTTCCAGTGAAAATGTAAATACACACAGAAGTGAATAACAAAAACACATTGATGTATAAATAAATGTGGTAAGACCCGCAATAAAGCTCGAACATTCAAATTAGCGACAATGCCTCACTGGCATTTTAATGGTGCTCAACAAACATTACCTGAATGATAACCGCGTATATTCCAAACTGTTACATCGCCGCCGTTGCATCCAACGAGATTGGATTGAAGTGGGCTGCGTGCCAGTACACAGATACAGAACCTACAGCATGATATTGTGAATAAATCGTAAGCTGCGCTCTGACCATGATATATGCCGGTACAAATTGGATTTATTTTCCGCTTTCCCTTCCCATTGGTACTGAGCAGAAACTGTTATTGCACGTATGAACGATGAGGTGTCATGAATAAAATATTCTGTTGCGAACGCGTCACGCACTCGAGCCGTTCGAACGAGATTTCAATGTGATACACCAATCACGTGACACCTTCGATTGAGTGATTTATTGCTCATATACACGTCGTATGATATGATCTTATACTGAGAACTAAGATAGAAATTCTGACTAGTTTCTTACTGGATTGATATCAATGTTCTATTCGCTACCACTTAGATAATCACCTAGGTAATAAAGCCAATAAAAAGTATTTAAGAGTTGATAGCATCGTTATTAGATATTAATAGAGTACAAAAAAAACATTTAAATCGGAAAGTTTGACCGAACTAGTGTGGTGATCAACGCTCAAAACCTTTCCTGTATGGGAAGAGGCCTATGTCCAGCAGAGGCACATATTTAGGCAAATTTTATAATAATGACATTAAAATTTAGAATCCAAATATTAGGAAACGGAATCGTATTATACGTAGATATAAATAGGTGATCAATGTTCGTCCCATATTAACAAGAGATGAAGCCTTCTCGGCGATGAGATGTTATAAAGCAAATCACACAAACATAAATCATAAAACCCGTACACATGTCGAATATTACCAGACAAACCGTCATTATCTACATACTAAAATAAACCGTTAATTATATTAGTCTATAAAACTTTAGTGGTACAATAATCTAATGCAAATTCGTTCCAATTACGAGCACAGTCTGAGCGGCCGACATGTCATGCAGGCCGGTTCACTCACGAACCAGTTTATGTGTATTGCAGATTACTTACTCAGATCCCTATCAGGGCCCAGCTAAGAATACATCTGTAATCATCCGACCCTTATTAAACGTTATAGGTACTCCAATGAATTGTTTTCGGTGTATTTGGTACTTCTGCATGCAAATGCCATTCGTTAGATTTATGCTTCAATGCAAAACGACTCATTCCTATTTTGCTTTGCGTTTTATTTGAATATTACCGTAATACCCATTTTTGTTGTTTTTCCATCGAAGATGGAATTACGCACACAAATCTGTACTCTACCCCGGTTTAATACGGTTTAATCTACTTTGCAGGTACAAATCCCCGCATCGGTGTATTGTCTTTTGGGACATATATTTCAATAACTCTGCTGTGGTATTGCGTATAAATCGTTCTTTTAGACATTTGACAATAATTTACGTCGATAATTTGCATCCGGACAAAATATACCTTTATTAACGTATAGTTGAGATATATTTTCTACGGGACCTCATTTATTTATATTTAATGAGTACATTACGGCTTAATTACTTTTGGGGGTGGGTGAAATGAGATAAAATTATTCGGCTTTTTTACGGGTCAAATATTCTAATTAAGGAATAAAACCACTCTGACCGCTATTGAATAAATGATGGTGCGACCAGATGGATAATATAATGGTATTTTTGAAACCCATTTCAAAGTGACCTTATTTTTGTGGATAATGGTTAGATTGACGTGAGTGTGAGTGTTCTGTGACGTACATTCCATTAGCACTGGCGCTGGCGATATTTTGTATAAATAATGCCCACTTTGACGTAACATAGGAAACGCCAGGCCCAATAAGTTGGCTGATATGCTGCTGACAGTAGCCGACCTTTTTTGTTAGCACGTACAATGTTCAAAGGGAGTTGGTTCAGCACCTATTTATATGAGCACCAACTTAATATATACTCTATGGAGCGTTTATTTAACAATATTCAAGCTATTATTATAATAAACCCAGTCTGTAAAGAACAGTAGCAAGTAAAACGTAGACATTAAATTCTATTGTCGCAAGTAGACGAGAGTCGACACACATTTTGCCCCTACAAAGACACAATTACTTACTGAGAAAAGGAGTTGTTTTTCAATTCATTGGCTAGTTCGTTTGGTCAGCAAATATTCAAGTGATACACAAAGAAACCCAACTTAATTGAAATTGGCTGGCATCCAAACAAACACTTGTGTGTGCCTTTAATTATATGTTCTTTAGAGAAACACTATTAGTTGCTCTGCTTTTTGTAGTACTTATATAATTTACACTAGGTAAAGAACACCTTTAATATTAAAATAATAAAAAAAAAACGACGCCCGAATTATGGAATTTAATGTCTGTATCGCCAGCCAGGGGTTTCAAAAACATTCGATTTACATGCACAAAGACACTTAGACTCAGAACAAGCATTCGTGGATATCACAAACGCTCTCCAACGCGGGGATCGAACCCGTGACACGTTGTGCACTGTGGGTTTGGCGTGCTAACCTCAATATCTCTGATATTCGTACGATATATCTTAAAAAACGAAATAGTTGGAATCGCTCAAATATCCTAAGCACAAAGGAAAGAGAATGGAAAGTGCCGAAAGCACACCATTGAACTTCAGCCGACCGATAGCAGAACGTTTGCCGCGCATATGCATGCATAGTATAGACCACGAATGTCACCACAGGTGAATTTCAAATTCGAAGTGTCCAAAACTGAGCACAGAGTGCCTGAGTGCAATCGTTTTTGTAATCAATCTCAGGGAAACACGACGGTTTTCAACTGATTTTAGACTTCCATTTTTGATTCGTTAGATTACGTTTCAGCGCGCTTACTACACGACTAAGCTCCTAAAATACGATTGTTGTCTATGTGAAAGCAAGACACGGCTATACAGTTTTATACCGCATCTCGCTCATACAATGATAATAGTCTTGCTTTAAAAGTTTATAGTGCAGGTACAGGTTTGTGTTTCGCCAACCAGTTTGCCACAAGATTACTCGCGTATACCGCTAAATTTTGCGTATTGTTTTAAAGTCTGTTTGGAGTGGTTTTACTGGCTTTGTAGCTTTTGCCGGCAATTTAGTCTTTTGGATAGTAGTTCTATCGTGGGAACTGATTGTGATGACGACCAACGAATTTGAATTCAATTTTGAAATCACTTCATTGTTGTTTTTTCTATTATAATATTTCTTAGGTATAGGAAAATGAAGTACAACAGGCTTTAAAGTAAAATACGAAATTAAGAATTAGTTTTTGAAGTAGATTGAAATTGATCTTTTTTTGACGAGTTAATTTAGTTTCTACTGGCAGCTAAATTTGAAGCTTTAGAATGTATGCAACAACACTATCAAATGCATTTTCATACTTTAAAATAGCGAATACATTAATAACCTAATTAAACTTAAAATAAGTTCAACAAGTCCGTTTCCCCGAATTCATTACGTCACACGAAACACTTTTCTCGATGAATACCTACAAATTATCAGTTTAATGAACCACAAGCGTTCACTTAATGAACTAATTAATCGTTGACGACTAAGTGGCTAGCAAAGGGACCATGACGGTTTCGCAACGACTGGTTACGTGTATTTACAGTACTAGAAAATGTGGCTAATGACGTAGGGCTGCTACGTAATTCATAAAACTTTACGTAAATTATTAGGTTTGACAGTTTTTTTTTAATATAGAGTTTCAGCTTTAAAACTTGTAAACGCCATTTTTGTAAGAGCCATTCTTAAATGGATTTTGTCTCTCATTTTACATGACAGTGATAGAGATAGCAAGTCATTTAACGCCGACTTCTAACAGTTTTAACCGAGTATTGTTTGTGAAGCTGAATACTTGAATTCGGATTGCGTGAAATTGGAAAACGATCTTAAGATCTGTGATTTATCAACAATGGTCTAGACCAGAAAAAAAAGAATGAAGACAGCCTTGAAAACATTTATTAGTATGCACAATACTTGTCAAATACTTATAATTATTACTAAGCAAAATTTCTTGAAATTAACAACGCAACTGTAATTATAATCTGGGACTATGTATAATCTGCCTGTTTCTATGAAAGTACTAGAAAAAAATGGACAACTGCTAGCTGGGCTGAGGGTCCCGCACAAATAAGTAAAGGCACAAGCTATTTGTCTTTCAACAAATTTATTTCGAATCGTTACTCAAACTCGATTTAAATGGATATGATTTTTTGTTGCAGCGGCAACATATATACGACAACTATCTAGCTAGCTGCTTCCATGAGATACAGGCTAGTAGAAGACGGAGGGTCTGACATTCAGACGAACGGACAGACAGACAGCGGTCTTTAGTAATAGGATTCCGATTTTTATCCTACGAGCACGGGACCTTAAATCAGTTAATTATACATTTCTTTTCAACATTATTTATTTATTTTGCCCTTTTATAAGCACCGCACAGCAAAAAGTTCACAGTTAATTAAAGTTTCATGTCAGCCCGTAGTCTAAAGTCTGCGTGTAACCGCGATGTTAAACTAGTCGAGCCTTTGACGCAGTTTTGCATATGAATTCTTGTGAAACAACCAAATTATGTACTACAAAATCTTTAGTACTAAAATTATAATATTAAATAAGTAGGAAAAACACGAATTTGCTAAAAACACACAGTTTTGTTAGTTTAGAATTTCAGTAAGAAACTGTTCACAGTAATTGCTTAATTATCAAAAACCCGTTGACTGTAAGTCTAATACTTTTACAGTTTTCTAATGTCGTAGAAAAGTAATGTTCTAAAGAATAATCTGATATTCTTTTAACAATTCGCAAGGCAATAATAAAGGTATGTTTTTTGTGTATATTTGATAGATAATAAATAAGCATGACGTTAAATCTTACACTAAATGAAAACTGAACCACAAACTAAGTACTAATTTAACAACAAACTTTAAGATACAATGGCAAGGGATTCCGCAATCTCTTTAGTTGTAACAAGTACTTAAGTATTCACAAAACTACGTAATGAAAAAGCCAGACTACTTACTTACAGTTAGCTGACAAACGTGCAAATTAAATACTGAAACTTTCTATAGTCAATTCAACTCATATTTGCTCGCGGCGTCACGTGTGGGTATCCCTTGTAAAAACACAGTGACGTTGTGCACTAACACAGCTTTGATTTGTATTACTGTCACACAAATTAAAGCTTTCATAATAAACATTCGTTTTGAATCGCACGCACACATAGCGCCGCGCGCACAAATGAGTTAAATTTCTGTATACACATTAAAATCATGTAATTCCCTTGGCGGCCCTTTTAACAATTAACGAGTCTTACCTAGGACGTTGGCTAGACATCATAATCCTTACAATTACAGGACATACATTTTTAATACATAATTACCCGAGCGAAAATGTTAATTAAGTACCTATTAATAAGTGTGGGTAGATGCTTATTAAATATTATTTAGACGTGGGTGGTAAAAGGTGGTCTTCAAAAGTTGTACTATTTTCCATTTTTAGGGTTAAGTAGCTAAAGGTTAAGAACAGAACTCTATTTCGTCTGGTCCGATGTCTGGGCCCCAATGCTGCTATTTACAATGGCCGTGTTTATTTAAGAACAAGGTTAAGCTACTATTCATGCGGTCTTCAAATTGGATGGATGTTTGTGGTAAGGTAAGCGTCAGTTATTTATAAATGTTTATTTAACTCTACTCAACTGCTGAGTTGAGCTTGAAATTACGCTTTGCTAAGTATAAAAATTTCGTAGCAAGATATGAGTTTTGAGACCAATATAATCTCTTCATTTTCCTAACAATTCAGATTCTTACTCATATTGCTGACACAAATCTATGTGTACGCATCTCAAGTGAGAGTGTAGACTAGCTAAGCATCATAATTTATAGGACCTCCTCATTTTTGGAAGATGGCTGAAACAACTTAAATCTTGAAACCAAAAAAATCGTATTAAGAAACAAACCTTAATTCTCCTCTAACTTATTTGGGTAAGAATGTAACCTGAAAAACATTGATAATACCTGTTTAGACGAAGTGGGTAAAACCCCTCTGACAAAGCTCGTCGCTTTCAAAAAGTAAGTAGTAAATAAAAATTAGCACTACCCTAAACACTTTCTAATCTCAACAAAAGTCAGATTTATAAAGTTAAATTCAGCTACGTTTTACGTAATCCTTTCAACAACAAACCAAACATTTCAAGATTTAAACATAATCCAACAAACATTAATATTATTATAACGTTAATATTTCACAATGAGCGTTAGTACGAAGAATATTTTGCTTGCGTCTTTGTCGTGACGTCACTCTCACTAGTGTGACGAGGGTCCTTGTCATGTCAGAATCCCCTTAAGTAGTGTCACTAAAAGCATTGCTAAACCAACGCCGTGTTAGGTACTAGTTACACGGAGGTTTAAGGGTTTTCTTATTAAAAAATATAATGAACTAGTTGTACTCATATGTAAAGACGAGAAAAACAATTGAATGTACTTTTTGACAATAGGTTGTGAGGAAAAATAGGAGAATTAGAGACACTTCTCGATGAAGAGAAAACTGATTAATGGGAAAAAGCTGGGCTATGCATGGGTTTTTATGCTTTGTAATACAAGCAAGGTACTAGGTGGTACTAGGGCCGAAAAAAAAGGTTTTTACACACGAATAAAGAACTTTAGATCCGATAACTATTGTACAAAGTTGTCCATACTATTTAATCTATGAAGGACGCGTCGATACAACCTTAAATCGTCAAGTAATCGAAAACTTAAAAAACGTAAATGGTGTTCTTTGTGTTATTGTATTGCATAATCCCTCTCTGTGCTAAATGTAATGAAAATGAATTTAGTACTTTACAGAATACAAATCCAAACATCCTCACAACCTTCTTTCAATTTGAATCACTTTCATTGAAAATAATGCATCGCTTTTGAAATCCCTTGACAAAACTCGAAGGCCCAATTAATATGCAGTATCAAAGTAAGTCAATAAATAAACTTAAATACTGCACTATTATTAAGTGAACGGTTCGCCCATTATCATAATCCGTTATCGTTGTTATTATCCCTCGGGGTAGGTGATAACTCCGGTAAGGGATTACGTCGACAAAACAAGAGCCTAGTCACATAATCGTTTAAGCTGCGATGTTAAAAATCATAGTAGCTGATAATATTGTTAATGAAGAAATATTAATATAGCATTACTGCATAGTTTACAGAATTAATTTCGTAAAAAAGCTATTTTTAGGATCGGAAATATGATCCAAATAAAAGACAAGGCACACTCACAGATTCACAAATATAAATGCGTAACTTGATTTTTGTCTAGTTTTATTCGCTTATCTATTCTTCATATCATAACATCTATTTTTCATACCCCTAAGTGATAACGGTTGCTCACACAAAAAAATAATATTTTATTTTTTGGACGAGTTTGTTTTTTTTTTTTCTTATAATGTGGCATTAAAAATACATACAACTAGAAAAAAAATATAAACATAAAAAAAATAAAAACAAACATTTCCAAAAAATAAAATATTATTTTTTTGTGTGAGCAACCGTTATCACTTAGGGGTATGAAAAATAGATGTTGTTTTATTCTCAGGCCTACCCAATATATGGACAAAATTTCATAAAAATCGGTCGTACCGTTTCGGAGGAGTACGGTAACTTACATCATGACACGGGAATTTTATATATTAGAAGATATAATAGTTGGTTTAGAAGGAAGAATTCTAGCCACAATCACCACAACCTGCATTAAGTTATAAAGCACACGTGCCCGGACACGCGGACAACCAATTAGCGATAGTATACTAATATTCATATTTTAAACAGCGCCACCTGTAAGCAAGCACGTCGTGTACTCACAGCGTTGCGGCCTATCAAACTATGGAACAAAGCCGACTAAGTCTTGTATTATGCAAACAGGCATCATGTAAGGCGTGGATTTATGAGGCAAGTTCGTTGGGAAAATCGCGAGAATCACCCGTGGGAGCACCCGTACTCACTATTGCTCCATATATTCATATTTAGGGTTAGAAAGCTCTAGGCAACCGCCCCGGGGAGCGACGCACGCATGAATGACAATCATATGTAATTGAATTGATTAATCAATGTATGAGAACATACATATGCAATGAGGTGCTGTATAGTTTACAACTAAAGTTTGCCAAGGAGTTTTAGGAAGTGGCATCTTGTTAGCAAATTTACACAAAAGAAACTAATAAATATCAACAACCATAATTGTCCAAAGTTGACACACATTCATGTCTTGTAGTAAAAAGTACCGACTGCTTCAAACTTCAGTTTCTGAATGAAATAATCTACACTTAACAATCTAAATTAAATTCACACAAAAGATATAACAAAATGTAATCGAATTAAGTAGCGAATTTTATAACTACATTTTGTAAATGCCAGTTGCAATCGCTTTATTACACTATAAAGTATTTACTACATTTTCAGGGCATGTTATAATGGGTACACGACACGTGTAAACTATCAAGGTTAGACTTTTGTGATATTGATTGCAATGTCATAAAAGTTCTTTAACAACTAACGAAGTAACGACGCAGCTTGAATTTGAATATATGAAGAACTAGCCTTTTGCCGCGGTTTCCCTGCGAAGATTTTTGGTAAAGCTAAAAAAAATGCATGTCATTTGTAGCTAATAAGGTACTCTCTTGTACTATCTCCCATGTGTTAATCCAGAACGTCACCCAATTCTAGAGTATTGCAATCCTAGTAAGGGCTAAGGGCGGTCTCCCAGATATGACACCAAAGGTTGGGGCTGAAGGTAGATAGTAGATTTCCAATGTCCATCTCAAGATTCCATTATCACATTTAAATGAGTCAAAATTGGGAGCAGGACCATCCTAAAGAACTTGGGTGCAGGTGGGATTTCAGACCCTAATTCTATGTTTTGAAACCCAAACTTGTGCGGACGATGGTGGGACTGCACCCCAACCTCAATGGACCGAACGCTACTCGTAGGAAACTGAACCAGGATCACGTGATCCATAGTCTTGCATGTCACCTCTGAGGGTCTGCGAAGCAGTTCTTTTACCGAAGCCACAGCGCACATTGGTCGAAAGAATGATGAGGAGGTTCCCTACCAAAGGGGAGAAACGGAATCCTATTTCCACTGTTATTCCGCTACTATAACTGACATATGTAATGAATAGATAACAAATCATCATGACTCAAAATTATAATTTTACAAAGTTAAAGGAAAAACACAATATTTTCTCAAGACACCTGGTAATACTCATAAATTATAGTTAACTTTCTTAAATGTAAAAGTTTTCTATATCTAATATAAAGGTATAACAAAGGTTGTCTGTAAGTCATTAACAAAACCCAGTCTGAATTTATCTCTGAACAAACACTTGCTAAACTTTACACGTGCTTATGTTTCAATCGCTAATTAAATAGGCACTTTTACAAAGCGTACTAAGGGCTGCCGAGACTATGACATATGATTGAATAAAATTGTACATGTGTCGGAACGTTTAAAGACCTGGTAGAACCAAGTGGAAAATTAGTCACAGCAAAAATAATAATCTGATTAAGTGCAGGTTGGACTTGTAGCTTGAGGGTATCGAAACAAACAATTTTAAGACACCTACCATAAAATTAAGACTAGAACACAAGAAGCGTAAGCTCGATTTTTGTTTTTAGCGGTAGCAGTTATCCATAATCTGTAAAAATTTCAACTTTCTAGCTAGCATGGTTTATACGCTACAACCTGGTAGCGAACGGACAGAAAAACATCAGAGCCTCAGTTACGGTGCCATCTTTACCCTTCTGGTACGGAGCCATAAAAATATTATAAATCATGTTTCAAACACGATCGGTCAAATATAAAACTTCGAGTTTGATTCAACGATCATGTCAAACTGTTTGATGGTCTCAAGAAGGCCTTTGCAATAATTCATAGTAGTTTGCGTTTTCAGACGTGCTCTTTTGGTTTATTTTAATTTGTAATTAATTTTACGATGTCTTTGAAGCTCCTCTTAATATGACGAATTGCGTTATGAATATTACTGTCATTTTAGGTCTGTCTCTGCATCTGCCCACCCGTCTGTCACGGGGCTTTGTGATGATGCAAATATGATTTCTTTAGCTTATTTGTTAGGACATCTCAATTAAGCGAATCCGACTCGCACGTGACCAGTTGTTTTTTTATAATATTCAAATTTATATTATATTTGCGACAAAACTGATTACTCAAGGTAGATGGATTACAATGTCATGGTACGGAAAAAAAATGTTATGGTGAGAGAATAAAATTTAATATTCATTCATTGTCCACCGTAGAATTTGACGTATGTAGGTAATAAATATGTACACACAATAAGTACACAAGTGACGGTTTTATCACTTCTAGGGTTATTGGCAGAGATTTATTTTTAAATTTAATACAACGATATTCAACTTAAACAAATAGAAGACAAAAGCTTCAACAATGACGTCAGCGCGTTTGCTTTTACAATTCCATCCCACATTCCATTTATTTCTTTAAAAATGTATAGGCCGCGATAACCTGGCGTCGCTCGGAAATGGTATAATACATTTCAGAGATATCTACCCGATATGGATCGTCTCAGTCTACAGAATAATAGCATGCAGTACATTCACAAATGTCTCAGTAGAATAGCAATTTACAAAACAGAGATGCAAAACATTTTTGAAGCGAGAATGCCAGCATTTTCGTTGAAAGTCTGTTTACTTTGGTAAATATTGTTATTTAGAGGAAGTTTGGAAGTCGCGTTGGTGACTGAAAGTCGAGAGGAAACTGTTTTCGTGTTATAGATAGTTAGGAGGAAGGAAAAATCAAGAGGTTTTGTTTTGTGGTGTAATAGAAGGATTGGAGCAATCGAAGTACGATTTGGGGTGATTTTGATGTAAGTAGGTATGCGGTTTAAGCTGGAATGGAATTAGATTATTTTTTGTTTTCTAGAATTTCAGAACAATTTTTTTTATTAAGCTCTCCATCAATTGATTACACCCAATGCTCTGCTTCAGTGAAACATTTCATTACAGGTATGCACATCATGCTCATAAAAATGATTAAATAAATTAAGAAACCAACACAGAAAGACAAGTCAAATACATACAAACTGATAAAATAACAAAATAAAATAAAGATAGCAGAATCTCCGTTTTGCAAACAATATTGTCAGAAATAAGACACTATCTCCTATCCAAAATTTTCCAAACGAAGTAATTTTCTATGATCAAAGAAATCTCACAACAGACCATTATTGTCAAATCTTGTGGCAACATCTAAAGTTAAAAGGTTGATAAAGGGTTTATCTACGAAATACATCTCAACCAACGTCGTAGACAGACCTGAGGATGACAAACAAAAGTACTTAAAATCGGCGGATATTGGTAGAAATGGGATAATAATGAAGGATAAGAAAATGTTTGTCTTATCTTGATAGATGGCACAAAATGAAAAACAACAAATCACTCCCTAGCAATCGCAAAACTAAGACAAATTTTAGATAGAGAAGGTCGCAAAGAGTCGCAAAACCATTGCGTGATCATGACAAACAGAAAAATCTAAATTAATTCACATATAAATCGTTGAAATATAATCAAGGTAATACATTTGACGGCGGAATATGTACTATAAACACCGCCATTCTATATTGTCCATGAGTAAGAAGTGTAAATAAATAAATAATGCACATATAACATATTATGTATATAAGATAAATATAATCTCGAAAAGATCAATTTATTTTTAGAACAACAAATGTAATATCCAAGCAAAGAATTCATACAGCATTAAAAATACAAGACTAATATGACACAGTGATGTTACATTACCAGTCTTTTGCAATAGAAAAACATAAATGTCAACGCGTAATTGTTCCCTTGCGTTGTTGTTCGGCCTGTCAAGTGAAACTTTCGTAATAATAAAAGTAGAGAGATACTTGCGAAGTTTTTCCTTGTTTCACAACGAGAACGGCAACATTTTAGATATCATTCAATTAGCTTTTGAAGAAAAGTTTCGAATGGTTGGAACGTTTTTGTGGGGTTTTTCTTTCAGATCAATCATTGTATCTTGTTTTGTTTTACAAGACAAAACGGTATTGTAACTGTTTTACAAATGTTTTGGTTTTCTGAGATAGATTTGTCAGTACGTTTAAACAAGATTTGTAGTTAAGACATTAGTTGTAACATAATAGGAAAAAACGACTACTATTTCCTGCGATTGGATAGGAACAATTTTATAGTATAATCAGCTTATGCAAGACTGGAAAAGAAGTGACAAACAAAGAACGTTACCGCATCATTCCAGCAGTAAGTACTGTTCCGGGTCACAACAAAAGCCTCATTCAAAATTTTGTATTACAGCAGATATTGAGAAAGCGATAGAACATGACGTAGTGCCCTGTCTCGTTCCCTCAATACCAAAAATATTGCTAAAGCTGAAAAAACATCGTTTCTAGACTTTGTATGGTCCAAAATTTTCTTGAAACAGATATTATTCTGTGCCGTCGAAGGAGCCTCTACACGATGCCCTTAAAATTCGATAAGAATCTGAATAAACATCAGAATAGGAAACGCTAGCTTTGCAAAGTACCTACTTAGCCCATAAAAGCTTCCATTCGAAACACGAACATAACGTTACTTTAAAACTTCTTCCTACTTCAACATATGTTTTCATAATTCGGTAATCTTCTTAACATTTTAAGACTGACTTAAATGATTTAGAATTTTATAACATACAATGAACATTATTGAACATGAGGAAACTAATATAACATCCAATATTAACCCCAGTATAATACCCGACGACGACACAAACAAATCAAGCAGAATTTCCATTCAATAAGCAGACAAAGAGAACAAAATACCACGGAACCCTGTAATCAATCCCTAATCTCAATTTCGGGGATACCACAATGTAGTCTCGTTAAAATCAAGTAGATTGCGATACGGAGGATGGGGACAGGATAAAATTGTACCAAAAGGTACATCTGACAGTTTCACAGCTGGCCGTTGACAACGGTCGTCTAGAGTGACATAGTAATCTATTACGCGGAACACCCGGCCTTGCGTTTGTTCCCTATGTTTAGTTGGACAACTTACCATTGGCTATTTCGTTGGAGTAAAAAAGTCATCGTTGTACGCCTGTTAGACATTCAGTGACAAATGATGAATGAATTGCCTTTATTCGTTACTTGTTTGTTTTTGTTTTATTATTGGAAGTTTGAAGATGCTGACGTCATGAAAGGCAATCTTTATGAGAATAAAAGTAACTAGATCTCTTTTTTTTTTTACTTAATTTTGCCTTGCTTGTTTTAGGGGACCTTACCCAAAGGGTAAGAACAGGACCTTATTGAGACTGCTGTCCGTCCTGATAGCTAAACAGTTGAAATTTTCACAAATACTAAAAACTTGAGTGTCACTCAACCGATTAGTTTATATTTAGCACTCGTGGAACTCTCTTTGTCGCTAGTTTAACTCGCTCCAAATCATATTTAATTGTTTAACGTTCTAAAATTCTATAACCTAAAAGTTCGTTAAAGTTTTAGTTGGTATACCAGAAGTTACAGCCCCGTATTCCCACACTTCACCCTCCTTAAGGAATACAACATCTTTAATGTTTACACAAATACCCAAACTTGAATCAAATTTACACAGGTCAAACTAATATTGGCCTGTAGGTCAGGCTCGTCAAATTTGGATTTCGTCAAATTATGCGTCCCCAAGACGCAACGGAGACAAATTGTTACGGGACTCCCATTACAATCTAACATAGACTACTTTACTCGCCATAAACGAAACTAGGGGAAGACATCAAAACTGAAGGGTCTGTAAAGTACGTAAGATATTAAAGGGAAATTTGTTGTGAGGTTGACGTTTGCCTTGTAGCTTTTATAGTAGAGATTTTGTCAGTAATCCTTATACGTATATTAATAGAAATTAATATACGTATAAGGATGATATTTGCATGCCTCTCTTGCATGCAAAAATCATTTGGAAGTATTTGCTCATGTGTGTTTCCATCTTAAAGAATGTATCTTGAGCATTAAGAAATAGAAGAATAGGTAGATCCTAGATATACTTGAAGAAGACAGATTTTTTTAGGTTTCCGAAGACCTCCGATATTTGGTGACTCAAAAACATTCAAAATTCTGAGATACTTTTCGTACTAATGCCAATGTTGTCCATACTCAGACACGATTCCTACAATTTCAGCATTCAGCATCCATTTAAATTAAATTATGCTCATAGAATATTTTATCTATTTCTGGTATAAAAATGCTTTTTCTCATTTAAAATAATGGTAAACGTGACAACTATTATTATCGTTGCCGGCTGGTAGCTTAAAAGGATCTGAATATCCTATTTCTCTTTCATTTCAGAACGCTACGGGAATGACAAGCAACTAATGCTGCTGTGTTTTTTTCCTAGTCAGCGGAGAAAAAGCACTCTCATACAATAAATAAGTTAGATCATACATTACTCTGTACGCGGATGAAAATTGATAGTCCGTTATTTTGTGTTGTTTTAGCAGTTTTCATTTTTGTTGGCGTCGTCTATCACAATTTTTATACCTAGTTTATGAAATATATAATTTTGGACTTTCCATTTTACTACTATACACGTTTTTTTTTATGCAAGCAGTAAGATTTGTTTGAAAACTAAGGTTAAGCCGTGCTCGACGCGATTGGTCGGTTGATGGGTGAAAACAACATGTCAACTCACGTGTACTGAAAACACATTAACGCGTATATTGTGATATACGATAAAATATGGAGACAATAATGTATTATAAAAGCCAAAATCCAAATAATCACCCCCACGTCAAATATGTTACTGATCTCAAAATAGCTGAAAAAAATACAGTAAAATAATTTATCACTATGTACTTATTATGAAAACTGTTTAAATTCGAGATACATTATACCTTATTTAACCCCAATGAAAGCTGTGGATATTTCTGTTAGATTATTAGCAAGAACATCCATTGAAATGTTCTAGACATATTTCTTGGAATTCATATTATATGTAAATTACATTGCTCACGTATTGATTTCCGAAAATATGTAGTCCGTCAGAAAAGGTCTTCGGATCTCCATGTAAGTTATAGTCGTTTCCGCCCCATACCCTTGTTATGTCCGCTTTTATGAGAAAATTTATTCTTATCCAGTTTTTTCTTCCGCTGCCTACGTAGTATATCCTACATGTCTTCCGAGGTAATATTATTTCAAAGAATTGAGATAGAGCGAGCTTTTTGTAATTTTTAAACGAAAAGTTTTGTTTGATTTTTTTTTAACAAAAAATGTTCTGAACTCTCTTTCACAGTTTTATCTTTCTCTTTTTTCCGGCTAATCTTCAAACTGGCTGACTGGTTTCGATGAGATCCTACAAACATCTATTAGATTATACAAGTTTAAACTGGGAATAACATTCTTTCTAAAATTTAGCAAAAGATTAAAAAAAAGAACGTTTTTTAAAGAAAACCTTTATGCTTGCTGTGTACACCGCTGGCTGTTATGTAGGTTTATTTATTTAAAAAGTCAGTTCAAGCAAAATATTGTCGTCTATTTTCCTTATTATTTATCTCATTAGAACGAGAGATGCATTATAAGCTGGATTGGTTCAAGGAGAAACGCATAAGTTATTAGTCTTGGCACTCAAAGCTAATGGTCTGGAAACGTTCCTATTACTAAGTTATTGTAAACTTGAGCTAGTTTATTACCCAGTTAGCTAATACTAAGCAGGATTTAGCACTGACTCGACTGTTCCTCCTTAATTTATTCTAACATTCATTTCAATATTTGTGTAGCCTTTTTTCAGAAAAACTTTAAAGCATTAAATTAAACCGAGCTTATTAAGCATTGTTTTGTTTACTTCTTAAATCAATTTTTAAGCAAAATAAATAAAGAACGGTGTAAATATTTACTATTTTTAGAAATAAATATCTATTATTTCACTCACAATAATAATACCTCAGAAGACGCCTTGAGTCAACTTCGCTTTACCACTATTTTTATGTCTTTGACTACACACGCTACAATAACAGGCTTAGCTTACCAAGTCCCGTCTAATGCCCTACAAAGGACTTGATTTTTATCGTCCTCAAAGAGAATTGTTACATACAAATGGTTTATTATTTTGTTATTGTACCAATTGCCTGGACACACGGGTGAATACATAGGTAGGTGATATTTTTGTCAAAAAAAAATATTAGAAGCACGCTCCTTAAGTTTTCTGATGACGTTATTAGCTGATGATAATGAAGCTGCCCACTAACCTGCAACCTGCTCCGGAACACCAATAGGGTTTTTTTTAAGTAGTTTTATTTTTTATTTTAGGAGGACATAATAGGTATCCTTTCATGTTCTATTAAACTACCTAAACATTATTATTCCAATTATTTGAACAGCCGAGGCGGTAAGTAGCAGCCGAAGAATTAAAACAATTTTCTCATAGAAAATCACTCACTAACCGAAATTGTTCTGAAATCTGCCCCCAATAAAGATCTTCTTGTATCATTGTATCATAAAAACATTTCTATCGAAAGACACATTTTCTTCGTTTGTCCCGAAGTATAAATTCGATACGGGACCATTGTTTTCCTATAATGGATATTTTATGCAATGCTGTGTGGAGCCTTTTCGCCTCCAATGACAGTAATATGACGTCACAATTGTTATGTGTTTGATATAGACGTTATATAACAATAAGATTGTATTGTATTAGATTGTTCAGGTATTTGTTCACTAAGCCGTTGTGCAAATATTCCACTTATTAGTCCCTGACGTAAAAAGTGGAGTGATATAAGTTTGGCGATTCACCCAAACGGATTGAGCGATTTCAATTTGGTTTAAAGTGATTTTAGATATTTTTGATTAATATCGGCTGTGTCATTTAAATTTATTAGGGGATTAAAGGTATCATTGTTAGGGGATTTTTTATTATTGTTCCTGTTATTGAGGTTTTAATTTGAAATCAATTATGAAATAATTAAGAAATATAACGATTTAGTATCCATAAATGCTATAAAACTTATTTCAAGGAAGCGACTACAATGCACCTCATCGAATCGATAATTTTCATACAACTCAGGTTCAATGTAATTAGAAGAAATTGGATAAGATTTATATTAAAAAAAAAACATATTTCTTTGCGAGGGCATTCACCAGTATCAGACGACTACCAATTTCATTAAAGCATCAACCAGCAAAAACAAATACAGCATCTAAAAGATTTACCTAAACTGATTACACCAACCACGCTTTGACAAAATCACAGCAAAGGGTCCAACAACAATAAAATTTAATCAAAATGTAATTTATGAAGATTAGTGTAACACGCGTACAATAGGATCGCATATTGGAAAGAGAACAATGCTTTTAATGTTGCCATTTTATTCCCAGGAATCTGAAATGTCTAGAAATGCTTTGTAGTCAATGTCAATCCAATTTTACTGAGTATATTTGAGGTTTTTCGGCCAGGGCTTTTATATTTAAAAAAAGAAAGTCCGAGATTAGGGATTTTAGTATTTTGAGCGCTTTATAAATGAGTACCCAGAATAAGGCCTCTTTTATGCTACGAGAAAAACTACATCTGCATTATTTCGACCAATCTAATCTGTCTGAAACATTGGACAATACTTTTAATTTAATTAGACTCTACTTTCAACACTGTTACTATTGTTACTATTTCCCGCAAAAACTACTGGACGGATTTAGACAAAGCTTATTAGACTGATAGTTTTTAACCTGGAATTACAGATGCTTTTTTATCCCGATTTTATGGTTCCGTGGGATCATTTGCAGTGGGCGGGCAACAGCTGGTTAGAAATACTTCTCACAAGAACAACAAAATTTAATCTCACAAGTACAGTGACGTATATTTTTAGATCTCCCAAGAATTTTTGCAGACATATTTCACAATAATATTACAAGCTCATGCGATGACGCAGCACTATACAATATCGTACACTACACTGCTTTCATAGCAATTTGTATGGGAGTACTTATCTAGATTCTTTACTTCATTGTATATGGTGTTCAATAGGCAAAGAGCGGCCACGGGTCGAATAATAAGAAATAAATGGTACCAACCTACTGAAGACACCGATTTTCAAAAATCAATCACTTATGTAGCTGGTACTGATTGAACGGCTTCACAAAGAGTTCCGTTCCACAAAAATAAAATTAGACGGTAATAGTTCGGTGGGAAATAAGTTTCAGCTGTAATGAAGCGGACTTTCGTTAATATAGATCTTTCATATAAGTTATGCTATTACAGAAGACCTTTAATTTGAAAGTTGATTTATTTATGTACAGAATCAAAAAAAAATTATGAGGTCACATATTGGGAGATAGGTTAAGAGGACGACCAAAGAAACGATGGATGGATTGTGTAAAAGACGTTATGGCTGCAAAGAGTGTTTCTGGTAAGATGACGTCAGATAGAAAGGTATGGATAGGCATGGATGTATGGAAGAAGTAGACATGTTGCACCGAAAAACGAAAAAAATTAAATCATTGGGAATGGTGATGATGATAATGAGGTTACACCAGATTTTTTTTTAGACTAAGTACTTAATTAAACAAAAATAGCATTTCATTAGCGCGTGGTGACCTCAACCACTCGGCTATCCGTGCAGTCGATTTTGAAGGAGCACTAATGGTACATCTAGGTATACTATAGCTTGAACTATAAGTATGACCTAAGTGCTCACGATACTAGTTAATTTTAAAGTCACCGATCCATCACTCTTGTTTATCACAGTTTGAACTCCATGTTTTTATTTTTTCGTATAAACTAACGCTGACTTTCGATCAGTCACTAATGTAATAATATTTTGTAGTTTTTAACAAAGATTTTTACACGAAAGAAATGTATTATTATATTATAACACTTTTATCACATGTGTATTGGAAAGTTTATGTCATAAGCGTAATTTATTCTTTAAGTTGTGTATCATACATAATTATATTATATCGTTTTAGTGGTAATTCTAAATTGAAGTAGGATTAAAAAAACGAATCCCAAAATAAAGTATTTATTCCTCATGTTTCGGGGTGTATCACAAATATTCTAGTCACATGCTCTGAGACTCAAGTCAATCATACAAATACCTGTCCTACGCGGCGACCGAACGTTGCGCTCAGTGAGTTTGACGTGGTAACCTGAAGCGTTCGGCTGTTCGTCGTACAGCCAGTGCTAATTTAGAGACTTTTTCACTAAGAAGTATGATGACAATATTAAATTGACTGCATACTGAATATGATATTTTAAGTCGACTATATTGACTTTGCAAAACTCCGAGGAAAAAATACTGAGTCAAAAGTTTCTCCGCTAACAGAACAAAATTGAATGAAGATACAAGTAGTGAGGAATTTAAATAGTTCAGCCATTAAAGCACGGGAAACCGGCTAGACTTGCTCACTTCTCATGCAAATGGGCATAAAATTTACTGGCATAATTTGTGCACATCCACCAAGCCTTATCACAATTAAAAGTTATTATGACAGAGGGAACCGACCCATATACCATTTTTACTGTTCCTAGTTTAAAAAGTCTTAATTAAGCGTCGTAAATTTTTCCGCGGCATCTATTTAGCGGTTATTTAACAAATTTATTTAAAAATTCTAGAAGGTAATTTCAGCAAGAATTCTAATCTTTTCCGTTATAAATTTTAATAATCGACTTGTTATGAGCATTTACGTTTTAAATAAATCGAGTAATTAACTACATTATTACTTTTTTATGGAGATAATTAAATCTGTATTACGGCAAGGATTTATCGAATTGCCGAAAAATACAGCTTTAATTTTCAGAAACCGATATTTATGTGGGTCCGCATATTTAATTATGTATCCTACTTCATTTTCGCTTAATAATTTCACATTAACACTTAATAGAACTGCTATACGCGCTACGACATAATACATGGCTGTAACCAATAGTGAATGACGCCCAAATTCAATATAATAACATGAATTATAAATCGCTATCATATTAATTCGTGGAATAATTTCAATCAATTATTTGAAGTGATTTTGTATTCTTTACCCAAAGGAATAAGCTTTAACACAATTTGATATGTTTCAATACATTTCATGTTAGGTTGAAACTTTATAATACCAAGCGCTATAATTTGGAGGCTATATATTAAAATTACCTCATGTGAGTTTGTTGGTGAAGTATTAATAGTGCTTTATAAGAATTACAAAGTCGGTGTAATAACGGTGCGGGGTCACCGTCATATTGCCCCTACAGCTATTCATCAAACGTGCAGGCTGCTATCGATCACGCCAACACTGTTAATGCACCGACAAATTAATGATTCCTCCAAAACACTGCCATCGTATTATTACCATAATGAAATTCCACTATCGAAGCAAATTATCACGTATAGAAGCCACGCAACTCCTGCAAATTGCTTTTCAAGACGTAAACTTTTATGTAACCGAAAAATTACTCATTAACGCTGCAGTTAACGATTTACTGAACAATAAAAGTTCTGAATTGTAATTATGTATGAAAACTTGCTTTTAATTAACAAAGTTGTTTTTGAAACTTATTTAAAAGATATTTTAGAATACCTGATGAAACGCATTTTCGATTCGTAGTAACTTTTGTAAAATTAATTATTATAATTGTGATCACGGCTTTATTCTGCGTGATAGCGGATTAGTCTTGCTAATTAAATTATTTAATTTACATTTACGCTTTTAAAAGCTGAACTATCAAAGGTTATGCCTGCTGAATACTTAGTGTGGACTTAAGTATACCTTTATATGTATGAAATAATATATATTATGTGTACACTACAAATTATAATACCTACTCTACGTTAGCAGGCACTTTATATATATATACTAGCTGTTGCCCGCGACTTCGTCCCCGTGGGTAGAAGATATAAGTTATGATTTATACCTGCCCTGATTTTTCACATTTTCCATTGTATCTTCGCTCCTATTAGTCGCAGCGTGATGATTTATAGCCTAGAACCTTCCTCGATGAATGTTCTATTCAACACATTTTTTTTTTCAATTTGAACCAGTAGTTCCTGCGATTAGCGCGCAAACAAACAAACAAACTCTTCAGCTTTATATATTAGTATAGAAGTATAGATTCAATGAATAGTTGAAATAATCTATTCTTAAAAGAAACTTATAACATGATAGTAATCAGAAAATACATGATTTTGTAATATTGTTTATAAAAGTATTGTTTTTAATATTTTTGCTTTTATTGCATCGAAAGGGTAAAAACGCCGTCTGCCGGTCTGTCACTAGGCAGGTATATTGAATGATGATGGCCAAACAATTAAAACTTTCTCAAATTATACATATGTTCATGTTGTAGCTATAAAAACAACGAATATAGACTATGAAGGTTGAGCAAAGGTTGGTATGGCCATACATTAGATCATGTTTAACAAACAAGGTATGTAGCACGTTCATTAAAAAAAAATCCAAATGGGAGAAACTAAAGCAAAGTAATAATAATAATAATTTTTATTTTCGAACTTCTTTACGATAATTATACAATAAACAATATTTTTATAATAGTATATAGTAAAAGTGCACATATAAAACTCAAGAAACCATATTAAAATAAAAAAGTAAATAAAAATGAAAATCCGATGTACGATGACATATGTCATCACTATAAAATATGTAATTTACGACTCAGAAAACAAGAATAGATAAATGTTGACACGAAGAAGAGCAGCACGCCTTCCATCCCCGGGCTTGTCGCCGAGCTCCGCCTCGCAGCTGCCGCCGGGCCGAGGTCCAGCGCCGGCAGTTGCAGTCGCGTCGAGCTCCAGCGACGAGTACTACTCCCCGCCGACGTCGCCAACACCTGTACGTCGGCCGGGGAGGCGCCGGCCGCCGAGCAGCTTGGCGCCCTCAGGCCAACCGGCCTCGAACAGGGCTCCCGCTCCCGGTGGTGTAGTGCAGCGCATGAAGTGGACTCGACTCATGAACGAGAATGTCATGCGCGCCTACTATGGGGCGACAGGGGGAGGAACTAACCTCACTGCGTACCGTGCCAGAATGCTCTCTCTGTTTCGGGCCCTTGAACCGGACGTCGACGTATCGGCACAACGTTTGTCGGATCAAGTGCGAGTTATCCAACGTAATCACAGGTTGGATGACGCGACGCTTGATCGATTGCGCTCTGAAGTGCAGACTAGCCCTGTCGTCGTTACCCCGTCAATAGCGGAAGCGCCAGCTGCAAGCGCGCTGCCTGCCAACCCTGCTGACGGGGGAGATGATGACGGTGCTATAACTGTAAGTACCCAGTGCAGTGATCATATAAGGAGTACATTGGAACAGGCGGTTCTGGAGTATCGGTCAACACCCCGGGACCAGAGACCGCGACTACCTCGCTTGCCCATGTACAACCGAAACAAGGCGCTAATGGGTGTCCTGGATTCGCTGCTATCCAGTTATTTTGGGAACAGCGAAGACCTCGGTGACACGCACTCGCTTCTGTACTGTGCGGCTGTTGCGGCGTGTCGTGTAGCTGGTGTTACCTTTCGAGATAACACAGCTGCACGGCCTAAGCAAGCGGCACCAGCCTGGCAGTGCAGGATTGAGAAGCGTGTTGCTGAGGCCAGGACACTCATAGCCAAACTTGTTGCGTTTCGGGGCGGAAACACTCGCCCTAGGGTCATGCGTTTTGTAAAGCGGGCGTTTGCTGGGACTAATATTAGCCCCAGCGAATACACCGCCCGAGTTACAGAACGCATTGACTTTTTTAAGCAAAAGGTGTGTGCCTGGGCAAGCCGTATTCGACGGTACAAGACTCGGGTGGACCGATTTCACCAGAACCGTATGTTCCAAAGAGACCAAAGATGGGTGTACAGATCTTGGGAGCAACCTGCGTCGGAGGAGGGTGCCGGACGCCTGCCGGATGATGTCGCTACAAATTTGTTTTGGCGCAGCATCTGGTCGGCGCCTGTAACCCACTCTGAGGGGGATTGGATACGTGATGTTGAGCAATCGTGTGAACGAATAGAAGAAATGGGGGCTATTGATATTAGTCCCCAAGACGTAGCCAATGCAGTCCGTCCGTTGGCCAATTGGAAAGCCCCGGGCCCGGATGGACTGCATAACTTCTGGTTGAAATGGCTACCAAGTTCACATGGTTGCTTAGCATCCCAATTCCAATCTGCCGTAGACTCGGGCCTGCTCCCACAGTTCTTCACTACTGGTTCCACCCATCTGCTCCACAAAACAGGTAGTACCACGGACCCCAAAAATTATAGACCCATTACATGTTTACCCACCATCTACAAACTGCTTACATCCATTCTGAGAGAAAAGATTAATGACCATATTGAACGGTTTTCTATCATGTCTGCCTCTCAGAATGGATGTAGGAATGGGTCACGTGGTACTAAGGAGCTACTCCTTATTGATATGACTATTTGCCAACAAGTTCGCCGCTCCAAAAAGGGTGTGTCGACATGTTGGATAGATTATAAGAAGGCCTATGATTCGGTGCCACATGCATGGCTCATGAGGGTGCTAGAGTTGTATAAAATCAATACAACTCTACGCACTTTTTTGAAGTCATGTATGGGGCAATGGACTACGGTGCTTCACTATCCAGGATGTCGGGATATCCAAAAGAGCGGTCAACTTATTAGGATTGAGCGGGGAATATTTCAAGGT
Source organism: Trichoplusia ni (assembly GCF_003590095.1). Lineage (NCBI taxonomy): Eukaryota > Metazoa > Arthropoda > Insecta > Lepidoptera > Noctuidae > Trichoplusia > Trichoplusia ni. Next base: position 13,418,596 of record NC_039483.1, read on the forward strand.
GACAGTTTGAGTCCCCTGTGGTTCTGTTTAGCCTTGAATCCTCTTAGCACTCTGCTTGAGAATTCAAGGCTGGGCTATTCGTTGCGGAGAGGAAGCCAGGTAATCTCCCACTTGTTGTACATGGATGACCTGAAATTGTTTGCTTCCAACAAGTTGCAACTGATGAAGTTACTGAAGATTACTGAAAGCTTCAGTAATTCCATCAGAATGGAATTTGGTGTTGACAAATGTGCAGTCATGCATGTAAAACGAGGTGGGATTGTAGAATCCCAGGGCATACAGCTCTCGGATTCTATAAACCTTAGGTCCCTCTCCTCAACGGAAACCTACAAATACTTGGGTATGTCAGAGGCGTTAGGCATTAATGTCGCTGACATGAAACAATCGTTACAGACACGTTTCTTTGGCCGCCTGAATAAGGTACTAAAAAGTTCCTTATCGGGCGGTAACAAGGTGCGTGGCTTTAATGGTTGGGTCATGCCAGTGATAATGTACTCCTTTGGCATACTCAAGTGGACACAGACCGAACTGGACGCCTTGGATAGAAGAGTCCGCACACTGCTCACCGCAAATCGAATGCACCACCCGCGATCATCGGTAATGAGGTTATATATCCCGCGAAAGTGTTGGGGTCGTGGCTTCCTAAATGCCAAGACCCTCCATAATCGCGAGGTATGTAACCTCGGACACTATTATCGGACCCTTCACGGGGCCGATGTAGATTTCTTAGCGTCCGTGGCCTGGCTACGCTTCGGAGATCTCTTTGGAGAAACCGAAGGGTTTGTATGTGCAATTATGGATGAAGTTATCATGACGAATAACTACCGAAAATATATAATTAAGGATGGTACTGTTGACATCTGTCGGGCATGTCACTGTCCCGGTGAATCCTTGAGACATATAGTTTCGGGATGTTCTCGTCTTGCTAACGGTGAATACTTGCACAGACATAACCAAGTGGCCAGGATTATCCATCAGCAGCTTGCTCTGAAATACAAACTTGTGGAATCTGAGGTGCCGTACTATAAGTATGTGCCCGACCCAGTTCTCGAAAGTGGTCATATCACACTGTACTGGGATCGATCTATCATCACTGACAGGACTATTGTTGCCAATAAGCCTGATATAGTGGTGATCGATCGATCAGAGCGTCGGACAATTATTGTTGATATCACTATCCCCCATGACGAGAACCTCGTGAAAGCAGAAAAAGAAAAACAATTGAAATATTTGGATTTAGCTCACGAGGTTGTCGACTTGTGGGAGGTGGACTCGGCAATCATTGTCCCGATAGTCGTAAGTGCCAATGGCTTAATAGCCAAGAGCCTCGATCAACATCTTCGGAGGCTCTCGTTGGGCGTCTGGGTCAAGGGTTTGATTCAGAAAGCGGTACTTCTGGACACGGCGCGCATCGTGAGGATGTTCCTCTCTCTGGAGCCCTGACCACCGGCAGCTTGGGCCCTGTACCCGTTGCCGGTTGGACACTATTTTTTATATTTTTAAATGTATGTTGTTTTTTATATATATTTAAAAATGTAATTTATATGTATTTTAATAAAATAAAGGAAATAATCTACTATAACTGACCTAAGGGTTTCTTTGTCCAAAACTTGAAACATAATTTGATTTATTCTTTTCATTTCCGACAGTTCATTTATTTGATGGAAACAGAATTATGTTGTAGAGCAATTGTAGAGGGTTAACGGAAGGCAGTATGTGCCTCGTACGCCCCCTTGATTCATTCCACTCGTATCAGATTCAAGCACGCGCTTTTTGAATCAACCCCTCACTCGGTGCACTCGCCTAATATAAAGTCACGAAATCTTTTTACACGTAACCCCATAAACGTGATAGGATTATGTACGTTTAAACGTTAATTTTAGGGTTTCGTAGAGAAAAGCTAAAAACGGGACCTTATAACTGAGGCACCACTGCCTTTCCGTCGGTCCGCCCATCTGTACATTTGTAACCGTGATCGTGACTATTATAGAATTTATGCTATAACATCAAATGTTAAAAATAAAGACCGGGGTTCAGTAAAGGTTGTTATGATCATAAATGTTGGTGGTTGTTGGTTGGTGACTATTTTGTTTAATAACAGAACCCTAAATACAATGTGTCTTAAAAGCATTCGACAAATTTTAGAATTAGGTTTATAGAACCATTCGTTTATAGTATGGGGAAAAGAAAGTTTCGAAACAGTTTCTAAATTCAGTCTTAAATTAAATTAGTGCTAAAAGTAATTTTTACAGTCTCACAGTAGCGCTCCACGACATTCTACCGCATAAATATGAATAGCATACAACCATGTCACCTAAACAACCTTTTAACAGTCAACCTCATAATATAGCATTTTATTATTCGTAATTTTTTATTATTAATCAATTGCCATCAATTAAATTCACTTTTCCATTTTAAAAAACAAAACGTAGACGTCCACTTAAAAACTACAAGTCGGCACGAACCATCACGTCAAAGTGATGAGACCGAGAAGTCACGTACCAACCAACAGAAGAGAACCCGCGATAAATGATTACTTTTCACGGTAAGTATTCCACAAAACAAAGCTGCAAAGTTTCGGCACAGCCATTTAGCAACAGTCCATTATTAGAAAAGTTTAAAGATAAACGCCTACGCAACCATAAATATTATTATGAATTGTTCGGTAAATAAATACCTGTGGAATTTTACATACGCTTTACGTTTTAAACTTTAAGAACGATTAGTTGATTATTTTTTCTATTTTTCTAATATTAATTTCTTGGATTTGGAACTGTTTAAGGTGTATCCATCTATTAAAAAAACAGTGAAATGCGGGTCCGTGCAAATAGGCTAAAGAAAAACGAACCAGTTGGGTGACCAATACATTAAAGGGCACCAATCCTCAAATGTATTTGTCTTTAAGTTTTGCTTTATTTATAGTTATAACGGCAACACATAAACACCACCTAGGATATTTTCTACTGTTTAGCTATTACGGTTCTATTAGGATCAGCCTGATGACGGATGAGCGACAGCGGAGCCTCAGTGAAAGGGTCCGTTTTGTGGCCTTTGGATACGGAACCCTAATAAGACTTAACTCTACAGTGTATACTGCAACGTCTCGTTTCCAAATACGCAAAAATCTGTCTCAAATAGTGGATAGTCAACTGCATGTGATTTTTACAACAATTTCGACCGCTTTATGTGTTTATGTGTACCTTTACATGTCATGTTTAACTCTTGTATGTAAGTATAGTTTCAGTAATGAATAGGTCAATGCGACCAAAAGATAAAAATTAACTCAATAAAGTTTTCGTATTTGTTTATCACTAGTAACTGCATTTTTGATGTGCTATATCCGCTATATAAACTAGAATAAAACTTTTTGGCTTACTTATAAAAAGGTTTGATGTATTTTGGAAAACAGTGTGCAGTGAACTGTTTGAACAATGTGGGGTTCACATTTATTTTTTACCTTCTTCGCTATTGCTCTAACAATAGTGTCTTCTGGTACGTACTTTGGATTAAATCATAGTCTGATTTGAAATAAACCTTTTTTTCATTGTTTTTTGACGACCTCCGTGGTCGAGTGGCGTACGCACCGGTTTCAAGGTGTCGCTAGCTCTGAGGTCCCGGGTTCGATCCCCGGTCGGGTCAACGTAAAAATTAACATTTCTACATTGTCTCGGGTCTGGGTGTTTGTGGTGCCTTCGTTGTATCTGAATTCCATAATACAAGTGCTTCAGCAACTTACTTTGGGTTCAGAACAATGTATGTGATGTTGTCCGCATTTATTTATTTTATTTATTTATTTTTCCACGTACTTCCAAAATGTTGTATTTGTATTATATTCTTCTGCATTTCTTTTTCTTATGTGTTACCTCAGAACCTCTGAATGGATGAATCAAATTTTGTTGATTGCTTATTCATTAAACGTGAAATAGGTGTAATTTTGTCCCATAAAAATTTAATGAGTATTAATTACTATGTAGTTTTTTACTTTATTTTAAGTTGTTTGTTATTTTTGTTTTTAAAACTATATTATCACAATTGTGTTACGGCGGTTTTCCACGTACGTTTTTCAGTAATCCAATAGAATCTTTTAAATGACGGACACGGTTTTGTCCCAAGAGAATAGATTTATTTAAAATTGGTCTCTATTTTTTAATTTACTTTTTATTATCCTAGGTCCGGTTAAACAGACCATCATTATAACCAATGGAGATGCCAATGCATCCAGCTCAGCGGCTGCAAGTGCTACAGGTATGTTTAGAAGAATATAATTAAAAAAAACCATAAATGATATTCTGCCTTTTTATATCTGCCAAATAAATGAGTAACTATTCAATATTGGTCACACTAGTCGTTACTCGTACTTATCTATAATCGCCCAAGCAACTAATTATTTATCGGAATTTAAATTTCTACTTTGTTTTTCTTTTAATTTTACTCCACCACCTTGTAATTTTATACTGAAAAGTTGAATTAAATCAGGAGGCGATAGTTCAGCATCAGCAGCGGCTTCAGCAGCATCATCAGGGGGTAACACGATCATAATAAAAAATGAGAAGCAAAACAGTGAGTATTGTGACCTAGCCTAACTCTTAAAACAATGTTTTTCTACTACTGCTACGAGTACAAGGCCCTTCCAATAAACGGAAGGTTTGAGCATTGACCACTATCTCCGCTCAATCGGAAGTTTCTTATATTTCAAATCCAGGAATACTAAACAACAATCACGCAAACGGCTGAACGGATTTCGCTGAAATTTGGCAAGCATATAGCAATTGACGAGGAAAAGAACATATTTATCCCGATTTTTGAAATATTTCCTGAAGTCACTTCTGACTGTATGAAGTCAGAAGTGAAGTCAGAAGTGAAGTCATGAAGTCAGTTTACACAGTACACACAGTACTGTGTAAACTGAAGTCCACGCAGACGGAGTCGCGGGCAACAGATAGTATGTAAATAATTTATTTCTCTTCTAGTAAAATGTGCTAAACATGAAAGATACGAGCAATGTCCGGAAAACATCTGTGATCCACAATTATGTGACGAAACCGCAGTACCGTCGTGTTCTTCCATTCAAAAGGCTTCTCAAACTAAATGCAAAGGGTTTCCAGCTTGCGTGTGTATCTCCAATTACGTGAGGAACGATTTCGGAGTATGCATACCCAAAGATCAATGCGGTAAGCATGGCATAGCAACAGAGCCATTAGATTTATTTTTTAAATATAGCGATTTTTTCTCAAATTCTTGCTTCTTTTTCAATCTTATTTAAGCTTTCAACTAGGACATCGTTATTCTTAATTACATCGTATGTGTCTGAAGAAGGTTTAATATGCAGTAAACTGTATTTTTTTTCCAAAGTCTAACCAGAAATGCAGAGGCTACAATGTTTTCAAGGGAGACAATTTGACCCTGTAACATATAGTCCACTGATACAAAACGACGGTCAAGAGCGATATTTCTTTCCTAATTCAATTGAATTATTTACCTGGTCTCCTTTTTCAGGCTTTGTAGGAACACAAAACTAGGTTTTTATTACTGACCGTTGGTCATAAAACTGTTTACGGGTTTTTGAAAACTTCTAGTGTTGTCCAGGGTACGTCGATGTCCCGTAAGACGAGATCTCACTAACATAAATATAGTAACAAAATGTTAAACACAAAGACTACTAATAAAATTACTGAACACATTTTTTACCTTTGAATAAATATTTTGGAATTTGTCTTTCTCAGGTTTATTCGTGAAACGAAACTAATTATTCCTATAATTTTTTTAGGTAATAATAACACAACTGAACCAGAGCCTACCGAAGAGCCTGAAAGCGGTGACAATACTTGTGCAACTGGCCCGCCAGGAACTGTATCCACGACCCCAGGAACGGAATCAACCACAGCACCAGGGGGTGAGACTACAGCGCCCGGTGGTAAAACCACGGCACCTAGTGGTGGAACTACAGCGCCCGGTGGTGGAACCACCGAACCTAGTGATGGAACTACGGCGCCCGGTGGTGGAACCACCGAACCTAATGGTGGAACCACCGAACCTAGTGATGGAACTACAGCGCCCGGCGGTGGAACCACGGAACCTAGTGGTGGAACTACAGCGCCCGGCGGTGGAACCACGGAACCTAGTGATGGAACTACAGCGCCCGGCGGTGGAACCACGGTACCTAGTGGTGGAACCACAGCACCTAGTGGTGGAACTACAGCGCCCGGCGGTGGAACCACGGAACCTAGTGATGGAACTACAGCGCCCGGCGGTGGAACCACAGCACCTAGTGGTGGAACCACGGCACCTAGTGGTGGAACTACAGCGCCCGGCGGTGGAACCACGGCACCTAGTGGTGGAACCACAGCACCTAGTGGTGGAATCACGGAACCCAGTGGTGGAACTACAGCGCCCGGCGATGGAACCACGGCACCTAGTGGTGGAACTACAGCGCCCGGCGGTGGAACCACGGCACCTAGTGGTGGAACTACAGCGCCCGGCGGTGGAACCACGGCACCTAGTGGTGGAACTACAGCGCCCGGCGGTGGAACCACGGCACCTAGTGGTGGAACTACAGCGCCCGGCGGTGGAACCACGGCACCTAGTGGTGGAACTACAGCGCCCGGCGGTGGAACCACGGCACCTAGTGGTGGAACTACAGCGCCCGGCGGTGGAACCACGGCACCTAGTGGTGGAACTACAGCGCCCGGCGGTGGAACCACGGCACCTAGTGGTGGAACTACAGCGCCCGGCGATGGAACCACGGCACCTAGTGGTGGAACTACAGCGCCCGGCGATGGAACCACGGCACCTAGTGGTGGAACTACAGCGCCCGGCGGTGGAACCACGGCACCTAGTGGTGGAACTACAGCGCCCGGTGATGGAACCACGGAACCTAGTGATGGAACTACAGCGCCCGGTGATGGAACCACGGCACCTAGTGGTGAAACCACAGAACCCGGTTACGGAACCACAGCACCTGGAGGTGACACTACAGCGCCCAGTAGTGGTACTACAGGTCTTGGAACAGGGACTACTGTCACGATTGAGCCTACTACAAAAGGTGAGTTTAGAAGCACTGATTTTATTTGGAGTTAAAAAGTTCGTCATTTGATAAATTGGTCAAATACTGTAATTATTTTTAAATACATTTCAACAGGTCCAAAAGACTGCAAGGGAAAAGACGAATGGTATTATAAATGCGCGCCTAAGTGTCCGCAATTGACATGCAGCGATTATCTAAATGGCATTACCTGTTCTCATAAGAAATCAAAACCATGCGTCGGAGAATGTCGATGCCTCATCGGATTTTATAGAGATGAAAATGGTAACTGCATGGCTAGTTGGGATTGTAGTAAGTGTAATCATTTTAATGTTTGATCCTAAAGTTTTTAGATTTAGTAGGTTTACATTACAGATTTATAATAATTATCGATATAATAATTGATTAATAATATATCATCTTTTTCTACTTTTATAGAAAAGGCAGCCAAATATACCACGTCGACGTCTGCTCCAGGTAAATATAAAAGTGTTATTCCTTGTACAATATATTATTCTACTGTAAACTTCACAGTTTAACTCACACTATTGTTTAAATATTATAGATTAAACTACAATGTAAATTCCCATTCTTCAGGTTCAACGTCCACTACTGTATCCGCATCTCCAGAAGAAATTTGCTCATCTAATGCCTTACAAGCATTCATATTGGGAAGTTTAGGATTCACTCCAAAATTACTAGAAGTAAGAAAATATTTATGGTTATATGTTTCTTTCTATTTTAGCCCATTTTAAAGATACATACTTTATTTAACTCTATTTACCAAAACACATATCTAACAAATAAAAACATTGGTGAGGAGAGGAGGACAAAGATTTCAAAAGATGGGTTCCCACTATTAAAGGAATAAGCAAGAGCGACATCATTTTAGGCAGTAAAACAGGAATAGACAAAGGGTAACGTAAAGTAACCTAGAAAATTAATGCTTCATACACTTAAATGTGATGATTAATATGAAACAAAGAACAAGACTACGCAAGAAAGCTACGACATTGATTAACGGATGCCTCTTTTCAGGGCCTGTTAAAATTAGACGGTGATAACGACGTTTTTGTAGGAGGAGCTTCTATCCTTTTTATGATGGCTCAACTGGCATTGTATACAACAAATGCACCGAAACAACAAATATTAAAGGCATTGAGATTCGAAAATACTGACCAGGTTAGATTTTTTAAATTACGTCATTGGAAAATTTTAATTATTTGAAAATGCTGCGGTCGTATCCAGAATTAAAGAATGTGAATCTGTTGTATTTATTATGAAATAAAAAATGGTGAGGCATCTATTAAAACGCATAGGATAATTTTTTTCAGATCCGATGCTTCTTTCCAAAATTTGCTGTTGACCTGAAGATGGTAGCAAATCGAGTGGACCTAAACCTTGACTATTTTTGCAAAATTTACGCTGATGACAAATGCATGCTCACTGATCAATTTAAAAACGAAATTGAAGAACTTTTTACAGTAAGGCCGGAAAATTTGAACTTCAGTGCTCCTGGTTCAGCAGAGAAAATCAATACAGAGGTAAGTGGGGAGAAAAGAATGTGCTAAACATTTTGTTTGGCTTTCCAGTTCTCTACAATTTGACTTGCTTCAACTATGATCGACACCATTTTAATAATTACTGTATTTGCCATTACCATCACCTTTCTTTATTTCCTAACTTTTACATTTTATCAGTTCACAGTATGAAAAATCATATTAATTTTCCCTTATGTTTTACAGGTGTTACAGTATACCAATAATAGTATCTTTAACTTCGTCAAGCCAGAAGTGCTGTCAGCGTTGGACAGTTTGATGATGGCGGATGCTCTTAGTTTCAAGGTAGGTGGTAGATCTAACAAAGTTATAAAAAAATATGATCTTGATAACTGCATTAATATCAATCGTGATTGCAGGGTGAATGGCTGAAACCATTTAACAGTAAAGATACGGACCTAAAATATTTCTTCGGACCAAAGAAAATAGTGAAGAGGCTCATCATGCATCAAAGAGGTCAATTTTTGTTTTATGATAGCATAAAACTCGGTGCTCTGGTAATTAAATTTATTTTAGAAATCTTTGTGAACATTTCGATTTCTCTTTTCTTCATATTAATCGTCAAATATTTTAGATTGTGAAATTGCCATACAAAGCTGATCCGGACTTTACATTGGCCCTACTGCTACCAAGAACAATTCACGGTGTTCCAGAATTGGTAAAGAAATTAAAAAATGCTGAAGTCGTGCTAGAAGCGATTAATGCTTTAAAACTTCAAGAAGTGGACTTGTATTTACCAAAATTCAATGTAACAGTGGCTAATCTGCTAAAGGTTCCTTCAATTCATGTAAGTGCACTAAAATAATATGTATCAACAACGCAAAAGTTCAATGATTTTATAGTGAAGGTATTTTCCCGTTATTGCAACAGTTGAGATCAATAGAATAAAATAGTTGCTAATTCCAAGTAACTTTTACTCTTTGAAAAAATAAACTCTTCATTAAACATGTTGTTTTAAAAGCTGTATGTGTTCATATACAGGCCAATGTTAGTCTTATATTCAACAATGCGACTGCTGGGTTAGAGAACGTTGCATCGTGTGACAAGCCGTACGTCAGCGAAATTCTTCAAAAGGTTACGTACCAAGTAGACGAATCTGGTGTAGGTGATAAAGTAGTCGGTAAGTATATTCATAGCTTCACTTTTCAAATGGCATTATTTTTAACTTTGTTAAGCCTCTATCAGGCCCTTTTAGAAATGTAAGAGTTGGAAATAAAAAAATCAAATACATTCACAGAAGATAATATATTATTTAGCCTATGATATTCATTTCTTATTTCCACTTCCAGATTTCCCCATGCCAGACCAACAGACAACATCTCGATCGATTGGCCACACCGTACATGTGTTCAAGGCAGATCGACCGTTCGTTTTTTATCTGTCCTATCAGAAAATACTCTTGGCTTCGGGAGCTATAGTCCGCTAGTTCCAGCAAGTTTTCAGCATTGCCCCCTTAGATAAGTGTTTTTTTTGACTTGAGTATACGCAGTCCTTTCCATTAAAATCCCCCATAGTGAATTCACTAGTTTAAAAGGGTTATTTATGAAAGACAGATGAATCTCCTTATGAAACTTAATTATTATACGCATGAATAAAAACCATCCATATCGGAACAATATGCTTTCAAACATTCTGTGTTGTGAAAAGATTTCTAGTCAGCAAAGCGAAGATCAGATGAGGGAAGTGTAGACAGAAAGTTTTTCATTATTCCTAATAAATATTTCAATTTTAACTAAACTTTTGTTTTACTTTCCATTTCAAATAAATTATTTAATTTAATTGTATTTCAAAAATCCTAAGATTAATAAAATTGTTGATGAAGTATTCACAAATACTTCAAACATTCTTATATGATTGCAATATGTATTTCGTATTTTTCTTTAACTAGGTAAAAAATAATAACATCGAAACTTCAACATTCACTTGGACAGATTTCTTTGACGCCTTTATTAGCAGTGTATTTTGATACACAATTTAAATGACGTCAAAGGTGCTTGACACAATACCCACATATTGTGTTACCTTTTGCAAGCAATTATTATAAAACTGCATAACATAAAAAAACACACACCTGTGTTCAAGGTGGTCAACCATGTTTCCGTTTTCTATTAGGTAGTTCTTCTTTAACTTTTAAGTCGTTATTGACGACTGACGAGATTATTTTTAATTTTCGAAAATTACATCAATGATCTTTCGAAATCTTCAAAGACACACACCAAAATCTTTAATCTAATATATTATTTATCTATAATGATCATCTTCGTCAGACTTGAATGATCTAATACTTGGTATATCGCCATCCATCCTATATTTACTATATTTATAAAATCGTCTGCGAATATTCAGCCTACCGGGTTTTTACCTTCTAAGTCTAAATATCAATCCATACTAAATAAATATACGGAATCCTGTGTTTCACCAATCAAAATCAATTCACACTAACATATTGTTCACAGTTCTTTATAATTTATTTTAATTTATAATCCATTGAATCAATTGTTTAACTACCATTGATTTATATTGTTTACACTATAAAACATTGCATTTATAAAGGATCTAAAACGTTACTGGTAAACAATATATTAGAACAAATGCAAAAAAATAAGGTATAAAAGGGCTAAACAGTTCTGACAACAACCTAAATGAGTCAGTGATAATGTGGAGAGCACTTGTGGTGTTGGCCGTGACGGCTAATAACTTTTTAACAACAACCAGTCAAAGTAAGTTAATTTCACTATTGAAACAAGAGATAGTCACTCTAAAACAACAATTAGAGGTCGCAGAAAGGGAGATCTTAAATCTCACTGGGCGCATTGAAGAACTCATGAGAAGTAGTCATACCTCATGTGAAAATGATGCTCAGGTACCAACGCACGCAACGAGACAAAAGTCAAATAATACTGCAAAGTATCGAAACTCAACTGCTCTAAATGTACCAGATATCTACCCCGGGAAGAGGATATTCATCTTCGGATCCCAGCGCTGCGTCGGACTAGCAGCAGCCATCTCACATTCGCGAACAAACACACGGTACGGAACATACAGCGTCGTCGCCGAAACGAAGCCGAATGCACCGTCCAGCGAAATCTTAGCCAACTGTAGAAATAGTACACTGTCTGCTGATGACAAACTAGTTATATGTATAGGGGAAAATGATCGTAACTCAAACCAAACCATATCTCAATTGCAATATATATTAGATACATTCAAAAATAACACTATAATTGTATTAAATGTCTTAAGTAACGCGTATTTAAATGTAAATAAATTGAATTACTCCATAAAAGACATGTGTAAACAGTATAAAAAATGCCACTTTTTAAACAAAAAAAGTACGAAATTGTACGATATCTGTCATTCAGTGAACTATATTATAGATTGTTGTGATTACAGTGATAAATATTTGAACCCTAGTGAAATTCGAAACTGGTTAGCGACTAACAAATCAAGTCTTAATGTAAACACTAGTTTTAAGGAACCTAGGAAAGGGACAATTCCCTATTACTTTAGTCGTCTTCAAAAAAATAGCCACATGGAAACTATAACCCCTCAACTGGAAGTAAAGAGTCCAAAAGGGACCATACCCTATTACTTTCCTGTTATAAACAAGAATAAATCATTTTTTCGAGCCCAAAGTAAATAAGGAGCAAAATTTTAGAATACTCCATCAAAATATTGCTAGTATCCTATCAAAGAAAGAACTATTAGAAATAACGATTCAAGAATTAAAAGAAGTAAATAATGATCCGGATGTTATATGTCTATCTGAAACATTTATAAAAAAAGGTAACGAAAATTACGTCAAAATATATAACTATACAATGGCTTCTAATTTCTCAAGAGAAAAACAAAGAGGTGGTACTTGTATATTAATTAAAAAGGGTTTGAATTATAAAGAGTTAACATTTGTAAAAGGTCATGCAATACAAAACACTTTTGAAGCCTGCGGTGTAGAGATAGTTTGTAATAAATTAGTAATTATATCTGTTTATAGAACACCTCAATCAGATCCAAATCAGTTTTTAACAAAACTAAATTGTCTTTTACATGATCTGCTGAGAAAATATAGATCTAAATTAAATTTAGTAATAGCCGGTGATTTCAATATAAATACTCTAAGAAAAAACAACATAACTAATGAATTACATAGCCTGGCAAATAATTATAACTTGACAATACACATTAAGGTACCAACACGTAAATTGACCTGTATTGACCATATCCTAAGCAACATCTCAAATGCCACCTCAACCGTGCTACCTCTACATCTTTCAGATCATGATACAGCACAAATGTTGAGCTTCCCTACTAAAAATAAACCGTTAAAATTAGCAGCATACTATATTTTCAAAAAAGACTACAGCATAGAAAATATCCGAAAATTTAAGGAATGCTTGCAAAGCTTGACTTGGGCTAATATTCATCTAAATACCGATTCAAATTCCGCATTTAATGAATTTCATGATTTGTTGTGTTTATTTACAATCTTTGTTTTCCAAACGTAAGAGTTAAGGTTAATACTAATAACAAAAATGCACAAAAATGGATAAGCAAAGGTCTTAGACAATGTTGTAAAACTAAAAGAAAACTACGTTATCAGTATTATAAAAATAAAAATTCAACTAATAAAGCCAAATATAAAAATTATTCTTATCTACTAAATAAATGTGTATATAGCTCAAAAAAGAACATAAATATTAAATATATTAATGCACATGATAACAAATGTAAAGCAACATGGACTGTAATAAAAAATGAAATTAACGCTACTAATTCCAAAGAGAATATAGAAAGCATAAAGCTAAAGGACACAGTTATTACAGACCCTTTGAAAATAGCCTCTATGTTCAATAACCATTACACTAACTTAACTTCTATTCCAAATCAACAAAGTGCTGACCGAAACTCTAGAAGAAATAAATATTACAACTCAATGTTTCTGAAGCCATTGCTAGAAAATGAGGTGCTACAAGAAATAATGTCTTTACGCAATACCAGATCTGAGGGATATGACGAAATTAGCACTAAAATAATAAAACCTGCTGTAACGAGCTAAGTAAGATCTTAACTCACTTAATTAATATATCATTTTTAAATGGAATTTTTCCTGAGAAATTGAAGTTGTCCATAATAAAGCCATTGTTCAAAAAGGGAGATAAGGATGATATAAATAATTATCGACCAATAACTTTAATACCGATTTTATCTAAAATTTATGAAAGGTGTATGTATAGAAGACTGATTGATTTTTGCAATAAATTCAGAATTATAAGTGACGAACAATTTGGATTCCAAAAAAGTAAATCTACAACTTTAGCTACATTCTCTCTTATGAAAGCAATACTTTCCAATGTTAACAACAATCAAATGACCACTGGACTATTTTTTGATTTATCAAAGGCCTTCGACCTGGTATCACATGACATATTGCTAGAAAAGTTGGAAGCTATTGGAATAAGGGGACCCGCTCTACAGTGGATTATGTCCTATTTGAGTAATAGGAAACAATGCGTTAGTATCAATAAAATTAACAAAAATAGAGTCATGACATCCTACTGTTCAGAATATAGACATAATAAATACGGCGTGCCACAAGGAAGTGTGCTTGGCCCAGTATTATTCCTTATATACATAAATGACATTACAGAAATAACCAAACACAAATGCATCCTCTTTGCTGATGACATATCTATTGTAGTAGCAACTGATAAAAAACAAAATACCATTACAGATCATGAGCGTGAAATTAATAATACTATCAATAAATTAATACATTGGCTTGACGTTAACCGTTTAAAAATAAACCTAAACAAATCCGTCTATATCCAATTCAATAATACAAATAATAATAAAAATAACATTAAACTTAATATAAATAAACTCAATGAGGTAACGCATACAAAGTTCTTAGGTATAATAATAGATAAAGATATTAATTGGAAATTACATGTAGATAATATTAGCACTAAAATTAATAAATTCGTATACGCACTCAAGCAAGTTAAAAATGTTACCAATATGAAGACTGCCTTTATATCATATCACGCCTATGTTGAATCGATATTACGATACGGTGTTATAATGTGGGGCAATAGCACCGACATGACCAGAGCATTCATTGCTCAAAAAAAGTGCATACGATCAATTTGTGGACTAAAACCCGACGAATCATGTCGACCACTGTTTAAAAGACTTGGCTTGTTACCGCTCCCATGTATCTACATTTACGAAATATGCGTATTCGTAGTTAAGCATATACAGCTGTTTAAAACTGCAAATGAAATATGTCCACGCAACAGACGAGATCCTTTTAGATTAGCACAGAGTGATCTACCAAGACTGACCAAATATAATAAAAATTGTCTTGCAACATGTGTGCGGATATATAACAAGATGCCAAGTAAATTCAAAGTATTAAATATAAGATTATTAAAGATTGCATTATATAAATGGTTAAGTGATTGTAATTTTTATAGTTTAAAAGAATTTATGGATTACAAATGTTAATGTATAAATAGTTTAGTTTCCTAAAAAATTTGCGTGCTATGTTCATCTTAGCTAAACATGCTTGTACCTACTATATACCTATTTAACACCTTTGTATACCATGTTTAATGCAAATAAACGATTTATTATTATTATTATTATTATTATTATTATTTACTGAAAGGAAACTAGGTAGGGTAGCGTAACGCGTTCTTAACTTTAAGCATGCAAAATTTAGGGCCAATCGCATGTCAAAATAGAATATTAACTCTTGCAAGATTTTACTTGTTATTTATTATCGCTTCTAATATGCCAATTGAAATCATAT
The DNA here is from genome assembly GCF_003590095.1 of Trichoplusia ni. Lineage (NCBI taxonomy): Eukaryota > Metazoa > Arthropoda > Insecta > Lepidoptera > Noctuidae > Trichoplusia > Trichoplusia ni. Next base: position 13,433,990 of record NC_039483.1, read on the forward strand.
TTCACTGTGCCACATATACATTTGATGTCAATTTTTCAGCTACAACTTCAATTCCTACCCCTCCAAGTCCAAATGATACCTGCGTAGCTAACGCTGTCGAAGCATTGGTCCTGGGCAACTTAGATTTCACCCCAAAAGTACTTGATGTAAGTAGATAGATTTCATATAATGTGTTAAAATAAGTATATGGTTGTAAAAATAAGTTTTGGGTTTACATAACGTGTATTTTATACTAAGTAGTAATAAAAGTACCCTGGCTGCCATATTAAGAAAAGAAAAATTAAAAGTAATTAAACAACAGTATATATTTAAAGCATAATAAAAATAACACTAATTATCATTTTTGTCAGAGCCTGAGGCAACGTAACGACGGTGACGTTTTCGTTGGCGGAGTAGCAATTCTTTTCATGATGTCACAATTGGCGTTGTATGCATCGAACGCCGCGAGCCAACAGATATTGAATGCTATGAGATTTAATGATACTGAACAGGTATTCAATTTAATATTCATTATTATTCATAATTATTTCTGCTATTTTAACATGTCTTGTAGTTTGGAAACATTTCATGAATAATTTTTGCATTAAAAGAGAAAGTAAGTGTTTTAAAATTGATGACTGATGTTCTTAAAATAAAATCCGACCTGATTGTGTAGATATCTAATAAAATAAAATTATCCTTAGATCCGATGCTTATTTGCGGCATTTGGTGGAGGTCCAAAAAGGCGAGCGCGTGAAGTGGATCTCAACTTATACACCTTCAGTAAAATTTATGCTGGCAATGATTATCCTCTGACTACACAAGCTCAGGATGAAATTCAAGAACTTTTTGATGTGGGACCAGAAAATGTGGACTTTAATGCTCCCGGTTCGGCAGAGAAAATCAATGACGAGGTAAATAATTTCACTTTTTTCCTTTTTCTTCATATTCCTTAAAATTAAATAGTATCGCAATATACTGGTAAGGCACAGTTAAAAAATAATTGAAAGAAGTTTTGGTGTAAACAGAAATGTAATCAACACTCAAAGTAAAATATGCGGTAAGCGAGAAAGAAAGCAGGAGAAGACCTCCCCCCAGATTTAAGACTTATTGGTAGGAACTCCGTTTGTCTCTTTTTCAATTGTTTTTTACTCAGGATTCTGGGTGTCACACAAATGTGTCGCGTTCAGTGGGTTTCTTGTGGAGATCCCAACTAATCGGCTGTCCGAGCAGTCTTAAAAATTACAGGTATACTATATTTGGTCAAAATAAAAGCTTCGTAACTATTTTATTTTACAGGTAGCTAGAAATATGAACAACACAGTCGTGGATTTTATCGAACCAGAAATATTGCCTTATTTCGACAGTTTGCTGATGTTGGATGCTTTTTACTTGAAGGTTGATGCATAATTAATTTGACGATATTTTTCCATTGGTATGAGAATGAAAATATTATTATATTAAAAAGGTGATTTCAGGGTGAATGGCTGAAACCTTTTAATTATAAAGATACACAATTTCGCTATTTCTTTGGGGCTAATAATATAGTCAGAAAACCGACTATGTATCAACGAGGGACGTTTTTGTATTATGATAGCGAAAAGCTTGGCTGCCAGGTAAAATTAACAATATACATAACAATCATGATTCGCCTACTTCTTTTGCTTATTTTTTCATATTTTTCAATTTCAGATAATGAAATTGTTATATAAAGCCGACCCAGATTTCAAAGTAGCGTTCTTGCTACCAAGATCCACACACGGTTTGCCAGATTTGATAAACAGGCTCAAAAATGGCGATGATGCCGCAGAAGCTTTTTATGCTTTACGAGAACAAGAAATCGATGTATACATACCAAAATTTGATGTGACAATGGCTAATCAACTCAAGATTCCCACGCAAGATGTAAGTAAAACGGACACAAACAATTTTCTAATAATAATACTGAGATATCGAACCAATAGACGATATGCAGTATTTTCTTTTGAAGTTAGTTACAACACCACGAGTCTATTGATCACCGAGGAAAGGAGATCTTAATATATTTGCAGCTTCAGTTTTGATTCATAATGTCGTCTAGTGGTCCAATTTGAATGAAGCCTTTTTCATTGCAGGCTGGAATAAACCTAATTTTCAACAATGCAACAGCTGGCCTAGAGAGCATTGTGACTTGTAACCAACCTTATGTCAGTGAAATACTTCAGCAGCTTACCTACCAGATAGACGAAACTGGAGTTGGCTCGATAACTGGTCAGTTCACAGCAGTACAGTCTTCATATACCTACAATGTTTTTAAACAGATAATTTCTTAAAGATAGTCATTCGATTCCATGTTTATTTAAAATATCAAAAAGTATAACTTTCTTAAAAGAACCAGTAAATTACCGATAAAAGAAAACGTTTTTTGTCGTTTCCTCATCGGGGGTAAGTGGGAGGTGTCGTTACATACCATCTTTGTCACTTTTAATACGCAGAGAGTGCTGCGAACCATAACCCGCCATGCAACTTCTCAAGCATTTAGTCAATGCGTGGCAATATAATATCAATCCATCACCTTTGACCACCCTTTTGACAGCGTCGTCGGCCGACATGAGCCATCGTCAGCTCACTTTCGCGTTTCGGAAAAATATTTCCGCGATCTTCACATCATATCTATATGCATCCAAAACACCAAACCGATTTCCATTGTTTTATGTCTTTAATTTTCAGGTATCGCTGTGTCAAGTCAACAGACGAGTCAATCAAGTCATCACGTGCCAGTGTTCAGAGCTAACCGCCCGTTTGTTTATTATCTGTTTTATAAAAGATTGTTGCTGGCTGCTGGCACAGTAACTTACTAGTTTAACTTAGCTTTTACTAAGCAAAAAAACGAACGGGGATGTAATAGTCGCAAGCTGGACCATGGCAGAAAAATATTTTATAAGAACATTAAATGCTAAGTTTAAAAATGTTATAACCGTAACAAATAAATGTATATCAAAACCTAAATGGAAGCAAAATTAAAATTTTGTTGTTTTTTAATTATTCAAAAGTGAGGAACGGCTGTCTTTTGACGATCTTTGCCTCCGCGCGTGGTTACGATTTACGATAGGTTCTTCTTGTTAACAGCTACCTCAAACGCCTGACACAACGATTATAGCAAGGAAGGTCTTGCATTGACATAAAAATAACAGGCGCCAGTATTTTATCATACTTTAAATGATCCTAGCATGATGTTGACCATGACAAAGAACATGGGAAAAAACATTTTTGTTTTTGTAGACCATCGAAATACAGAAACAACGAAAAGTATTGAATTGTGTGGGAAAAATATTAATTACAGACAGAAATTCTGAAAGACTTTGTTCTGGTTACACTAGCTTTGGTCCAGGTGTAAAAAAATAAAGATTTTACATGTTTTATTCACCGTGCATGTGTGTTTTATTCACGTGTTTCTATGACGTCGCTTGTGCTAAACAACAATTACACGTGTTTTACCTACCACTTGTGTGTGCCCAATGTTAATAACAAACCTTGAAGAATAATCAGAGGTTATTTCAAATTAGGCAACTCTAGAGGCTTCCTATTTCTATGCCTATTTCGTGCTCATTTCTTATCTCCTTTCTTTGCTACAGAAATTAGTAACGAGTGACTCTGGCCTAGGTGTGTTTTCAGTCGGTAGAGTCGCCGTGTCCTCGGCGTGGGTGAATTTAGAGTTACGACTCGGAAACCAAGTCCAAAAAAAGGAATAGAAGTCGGAAAACGAGTTCTGATGTTTCGGTTTTTAATTTGGTCATTCAATGATATTGGAACTCAACGGGATTGAGTAACGATCCAATTTTATCAGAGTCGATTGAGAATAGTTCCAACTGGTGCCACTGCACGAGTTCCCGTTCTTGGCTCCAGGCAACTCGATATCAATTCATTGGACACAGTACTTACTACTCTCTAGACTAATTAAGGTTCAGTAGCCAACGGGATCAAAAGTCCAA